>NW_024072422.1:0-5443 GCF_014754425.2 Oryx dammah
AGCCGGCTCACTAAGCGCAGGCGGCTGCGAGCCGGCTCACTAAGCGCAGGCGGCTGCGAGCCGGCTCACTAAGCGCAGGCGGCTGCGAGCCGGCTCACTAAGCGCAGGCGGCTGCGAGCCGGCTCACTAAGCGCAGGCGGCTGCGAGCCGGCTCACTAAGCGCAGGCGGCTGCGAGCCGGCTCACTAAGCGCAGGCGGCTGCGAGCCGGCTCACTAAGCAGGGCCGACAGAACCTACCCCATGTCCGAGGTCAGGGGCAGCGGCCTAGAGTGCCGGGCTGCGACGGCGCAGGGATGGCCGAGAGGAGCTGCCCTGCATCCAAGGTCAGGGGCGGCGGCCGAGAGGAGCTACCCTGCGTCTGAGGTCAGTGGCGGCCGGGAGGAGACACCCCACGTCCGAGGTCAGTGGCGGCCGGGAGGAGCTACACCGCGTCCGAGGTCAGTGGCGGCCGGGGGGAGACACCCCACGTCCGAGGTCAGGGGCGGCGGCCGAGAGGTGCTACCCCATGTCCGAGGCCAGTGGCGGCCAGGAGGAGACACCCGGCGTCCGAGATCAGGGGCGGCCAGGATAAGCCACCTCGCGCCCGAGGCCAGGGGCGGTGACCTTGAGGAACCACCCTGAGCCCGAGGCCAGGGCCGGCAGCCGGGAGGAGCAACCCGAGCAGTGGTGGCTGTGCAGGCACAGGAGGGCCTAGAGGAGCTATCCCACGTTGAAGGTCAGGAACGGCGGCAGTAAGGAGATACCCCTCGTCCAAGGTAAGGAACAGCGGCTGTGCTTTGCTGGAGCAGCCGTGAAGAGATACCCCCCACCATGTCCAAGGTAAGAGAAACCCAAGTAAGATGGTAGGTGCTGCAAGAGGGCATCAGAGGGCAGACACACTGAAACCATATTCACAGAAAACTAGTCAGTCTAATCACACTAGGACCGCAGCCTTGTCTAACTCAATGAAACCAAGCCATGCCTGAGGGGCAACCCAAGACAGGCAGGTCATGGTGGAGAGGCCTGACAATGTGGTCCACTGGAGAAGGGAATGGCAAGCCACTTCAGTATTCTTGCCTTGAGAACCCCATGAACAGTAGGAAAAGGCAAAATGATAGGATACCAAAAGAGGAACTCCGCAGGTCATTAGGTGCCCAATATGCTACTGGAGATCAGTGGAGAAATAAGTCCAGAAAGAATGAAGGGATGGAGCCAAAGCAAAAACAATACCCAGTTGTGGATGTGACTGGTGATAGAAGCAAGATTCGATGCTGTAAGAGCAATATTGCATATGAACCTGGAATGTCAGGTCCATGAATCAAGGCAAATTGGAAGTGGTCAAACAAGAGATGGCAAGGGTGAACGTCGACATTCTAGGAATCAGTGAACTAAAATGGACTGGAATGGGTGAATTTAACTCAGATGACCATTTACATCTACTACTGCGGGCAGGAATCCCTCAGAAGAAATGGAGTAACCATCATGGTCAACAAAAGCGTCTGAAATGCAGTACTTGGATGCAATCTCAAAAACGACAGAAAGATCTCTGTTCATCTCCAAGGCAAACCATTCAATATCACAGTTATCCAAGTCTATGCCCTAACCAGTAACGCTGAAGAAACTGAAGATGAACGGTTTTATGAAGACCTATAGGATCTTTTAGAACTAACACCCAAAAAAGATGTCCTTTTCATTATAGAGGACTGGAATGCAAAAGTAGGAAGTCAAGAAACACCTGGAGTAACAGGCAAATTTGGGTTTGGAATGCGGAATGAAGCAGGACAAAGACAAATAGAGTTTTGCCAAGAAAATGCACTGGTCATAGCAAACACCCCCTTCCAACAACACAAGAGAAGACTCTACACATGGACATCACCAGATGGTCAACACCGAAATCAGATTGATTATATTCTTTGCAGCCAAAGATGGAGAAGCTCTATACAGTCAACAAAAACAAGACTGGGAGCTGACTGTGGCTCAGATCATGAACTCCTTACTGCCAAATTCAGACTGAAATTGAAGAAAGTAGGGAAAACCGCTAGACCATTCAGGTATGACCTCAATCAAATCCCTTATGATTATACAGTGGAAGTGAGAAATAGATTTAAGGGTCTAGTTCTCATAGATAGAGTGCCTGATGAACTATGGAATGAGGTTCGTGACATTGTAAAGGAGACAGGGATCAAGACCATCCCCATAGAAAAGAAATGGGAAAAAGCAAAATGGCTGTCTGGGGAGGCCTTACAAATAGCTGTGAAAAGAAGAGAGGCAAAAAGCAAAGGAGAAAAGGAAAGATATAAGCATCTGAATGCAGAGTTCCAGAGAATAGCAAGAAGAGATGAGAAAGCCTTCTTCAGCAATCAATGCAAAGAAATAGAGGAAAACAACAGAATGGGAAAGACTAGAGATCTCTTCAAGAAAATTAGAGATACCAAGGGAACATGTCATGCAAAGATGGGCTCGATAAAGGACAGAAATGATCTGGACCTAACAGAAGCAGAAGATATTAAGAAGAGGTGGCAAGAATACACGGAAGAACTGTACAAAAAAGATCTTCATGACCCAGATAACCATGATGATGTGATCACTAATCTAGAGCCAGACATCTTGGAATGGAATCCATCGTGGGTCTTAAAAAGCATCACTCTGAACAAAGCTAGTGGAGGTGATGGAATTCCAGTTGAGCTGTTTGAAATCCTGAAAGATGATGCTGTGAAAGTGCTGCCCTCAATATGCCAGCAAATATGGAAAACTCAGCAGTGGCCACAGCACTGGAAAAGATCAGTTTTCATTCCAATTCCAAAGAAATGCAATGCCAAAGAATGGTCAAACTACTACACAATTGTACTCATCTCACATGCTAGTAAAGTAATGCTCAAAATTCTCCAAGACAGGCTTCAGCAATACATGAACCGTGAACTCCCTGATGTTCAATCTTGTTTTAGAAAAGGCAGAGGAACCAGAGATCAAATTGCCAACATATCTTGGATCATGGAAAAAGCGAGAGAGTTCCAGAAAGACATCTATTTCTGTTTTCTTGACTATGCCAAAGCCTTTGACTGTGTGGATCACAATAACCTGTGGAAAATTCTGAAAGAGATGGGAATACCAGACCACCTAACCTGCCTCTTGAGAAATCTGTATGCAGGTCAGGAAGCAACAGTTAGAACTGGACATGGAACAACAGACCGGTTCCAAATAGGCAAAGGAGTCCTTCAAGGCTGTATATTGTCACCCTGCTTATTTAACGTCTATGCAGAGTACATCATGAGAAACGCTGGACTGGAAGAAACACAAGCTGGAATCAAGATTGCCTGGAGAAATATCAATAAACTCAGATATGCAGATGACACAACCCTTATGGCAGAAAGTGAAGAGGAGCTAAAAAGCCTCTTGATGCAAGTGAAAGAGTAGAGCGAAAAAGTTGGCTTAAAGCTCAACATTCAGAAAACGAAGATCATGGCATCTGGTCCCATCACTTCATGGGACATAGATAGGGAAACAGTAGAAACATTGTCAGACTTTAGTGTTTTGGACTCCAAAATCACTACAGATGGTGACTGCAGCCATGAAATTAAGAGACGCTTACTCCTTGGAAGAAAAGTTATGACCAATCTAGATAGCATATTCAAAAGCAGAGACATTGCTTTGCCGACTGAGGTCCGTCTAGTCAAGGCTATGGTTTTTCCTGTGGTCATGTATGGATGTGAGTGTTGGACTGTGAAGAAGGCTGAGCACCGAAGAATGGATGTGTTTGAACTGTCGTGTTGGAGAAGACTCTTGAGGGTCCGTCCCTAGGACTGCCAGGAGATCCAACCAGTCCATTCTGAAGGAGATCAACCCTGGGATTTCTTTGGAAGCAATGATGCTAAAGCTGAAGCTCCAGTACCTTGGCCACCTCATGAGAAGAGTTGACTCATTGGAAAAGACTCTGATGCTGGGAGAGATTGGGGGCAGGAGAAGGGGACGACCGAGGATGAGATGGCTGGATGGCATCACGGAATCGATGGATGTGAGTCTGAGTGAACTCCGGGAGATGGTGATGGACAGGGAGGCCTGGTGTGCTGTGACTCATGGGGTCACAAAGAGTCGGACACGATTGAGCGACTGAGCTGAACTGAACTGAAGAGAGTTAGGATTAGAGATAGGTTTAAAGAATGAGGATGCCCTGAAGGCATTTCAGCAGCAGAGGATAGCAGGGTTAAAAGTTAAGCAGTGGGAAAGTGTAAGGCGTATTTTAGGAGGCAGAGTGAATGGATCATTTTGGCTAAGCCATTGGGCTTGCATAGGGAAGAGTAGTAGTGGAGGTCCGATTTTGAGAAACTGAGTGTCTGGATTTTATTGATTAGAATGTTGAGCTGCTGTCAAAGACTTTTTGAGCAGAATAATAACGAGATGGAAGCAAGGAGGAGGAAAGTTTAAGTTGGTGGTAATGTGGGAAATGTATTGGAGGTCGATGGATGGCGGCTGGGGGCAGAGGCTGGAATGTAGGCTGCCCCTAAGTGTCCAAATGTGAAGAAGCCAGACCTAAACCCAGCTTATGACAGGTTCAGGGACCACTGAGGAAAAGAGGAAGTATTTGCTGGCTATGTAGGAGAAGAGTCAAATGTAACACTGAGATTGCAGGTTTGGATATTTATAGAAAAATAATGGATGGATGATTTTACAGGGAAGGTGATGAATTCCATGTTTTGATGAGTATTGAATTTGAAGTATCAGTAGAAGGTTATTGAAATGGAAACAACATCAGGTCATTAGACATTAAGAACTGAATCTAAAGAGAGAGATCAGGGTTGAGGAGCTACATCTGGAAGTCATAGCTGTGTGAGAAGCAAAGCACACTGATAATGGGAGATAATATAGCAAGTGAAGACCGGAGAAGCAAGAACTGAATCACAGTGACGTTCACATTTAAGGAATGTGAAGACCAAACAAAGAAACAACAAAAGGAGGGCGACTGAAGTGCTTGCAGGCCCACAGAAATGAATTTTTTTAAGGTAGTATTAAGAAACATAAAAAGCAGCAGTTTAAAGTGATAGAGACACACTTTGTATTCTACGAACTGTACTTTTTAAAATAGAAGCAATTTCAAGCTAGCTCTCGTTCATTTTGCTAAAATGATCTATGCCTGGAAGCTTTACCTCCTACCTCTTGTTTTTTGCCTACTACTTCTCTATGAGTCTCTCTCCTCAGCAGTATAACTAGAAGCACAGCTGTAGAGAGCGGACTTGTGGACACAGTCGGGGGAAAGAGAGGGTGGGATGAATTGAGAGAGTAGCATTAAAACATATACCTGACCATATGTAAAATAGATAGCTAGTGGGAAGTTGCTGTATACACAGGGAGCGCAACCCGGTGCTCCATGATGACCTAGAGGGCTAGGAGCTGGCGTGCGTGCCCGTGCGCGCGCGCGCGCGCACACACACACACACACACACACACACACAGTTAATGACTGACTCAT
>NW_024072423.1:0-378 GCF_014754425.2 Oryx dammah
TTTCATCAAGAGGCTTTTTAGTTCCTCTTCACTTTGTGCCATAAAGATGGTGCCATCTGCCTATCTGAGGTGATTGATATTTCTCCCGGCAATCTTGATTCCAGCTTGTGCTTCATCCAGCCCAGCGTTTCTCATGATGTATTCTGCATATAAGTTAAATAAGCAGGGTGACAATATACAGCCTTGACGCACTCCTTTTCCTCTTTGGAACCAGTCTGTTGTTCCATGTCCAGTTCTAACTGTTGCTTCCTGATCTGCATATAGGTTTCTCAAGAGGTAGGTCAGGTGATCTGGTATTCTCATCTCTTTCAGAATTTTCCACAGTTTATTGTGATCCACACAGTCAAAGGCTTTGGCATAGTCAATAAAGCAGAAAAA
>NW_024072423.1:478-5443 GCF_014754425.2 Oryx dammah
TCCAGCTTGTGCTTCATCCAGCCCAGCGTTTCTCATGATGTATTCTGCATATAAGTTAAATAAGCAGGGTGACAATATACAGCCTTGACGCACTCCTTTTCCTCTTTGGAACCAGTCTGTTGTTCCATGTCCAGTTCTAACTGTTGCTTCCTGATCTGCATATAGGTTTCTCAAGAGGCAGGTCAGGTGATCTGGTATTCTCATCTCTTTCAGAATTTTCCACAGTTTATTGTGATCCACACAGTCAAAGGCTTTGGCATAGTCAATAAAGCAGAAATAGATGTTTTTCTGGAACTCTCTTGCTTTTTCCATGACCCAGCGGATGTTGGCAATTTGATCTCTGGTTTCTCTCCCTTTTCTAAAACCAGCTTAAACATCAGGAAGTTCATGGTTCACGTTTTTGCTGAAGTCTGGCTTGGAGAATTTTGAGCATTATTTACTAGCATGTGAGATGAGTGCAACTGTGTGGTAGTCTGAGCATTCTTTGGCATTGCCTTTCTTTGGGATTGGAATGAAAACTGACCGTTTCCAGTCCTGTGGCCACTGCTGAGTTTTCCAAATTTGCTGGCATATTGAGTGCAGCACTTTCACAGCATCATCTTTCAGGATTTGAAATAGCTCAACTGGAATTCCATCACCTCCAGTACCTTTGTTTGTAGCGATGCTTTCTAAGGCCCACTTGACTTTACATTCCTGGATGTCTGGCTCTAGGTGAGTGATCATACCATCATGATTAACTTGGTCATGAAGAACTTTTTTGTTTTTCTGTGTATTCTTGCCACCTCTTATTATCTTCTGCTTCTGTTAGGTCTGTACCATTTCTGTCCTTTATTGAGCCCATCTTTGCATGAAATGTTCCCTTGGTATCTCTACTTTTCTTGAAGAGATCTCTAGTCTTTCCCATTCTGTTGTTTTCCTCTATTTCTTTGCATTGATCGCTGAGGAAGGCTTTCTTATCTCTCCTTGCTATTCTTTGGAACTCTACATTCAGATGCTTATATCTTTCCTTTTCTTCTTTGCTTTTTGCTTCTCTTCTTTTCACAACTATTTGTAAGGCCTCCCCAGACAGCCATTTTTCTTTTTTGCATTTCTTTTCCATGGGGATGGTCTTGATCCCTGTCTCCTGTACAATGTCACGAACCTCCGTCTATAGTTCATCAGGCCCTCTGTCTATCAGATCTAGTCCCTTAAATCTATTTCTCACTTCCACTGTATAATCATAAGGGATTTGATTTAGGTCATACCTGCATGGTCTAGTTGTTTTCCCTACTTTCTTCAATTTAAGTCTGAATTTGGCAATAAGGAGCTCATGATCTGAGCCACAGTCAGCTCCCAGTCTTGTTTTTGCTGACTGTATAGAGCTTCTCCATCTTTGGCTGCAAAGAATATAATCAGTTTGATTTCGGTGTTGACCATCTGGTGATGTCCATGTGTAGAGTCTTCTCTTGTGTTGTTGGAAGAGGGTGTTTGCTATGACCAGTGTGTTCTCTTGGCAAAACTCTATTAGCCTTTGCCCTGCTTCATTCTGTACTCCAAGGCCAAATTTGCCTGTTACTCCAGGTGTTTCTTGACTTCCTACTTTTGCATTCCAGTCCCCTATAATGAAAAGGACATCTTTTTTGGATGTTAGTCCTAAAAGGTCTTGTAGGTCTTCATAGAACCATTCAACTTCAGCTTTTTCAGCATTACTGATTGGGGCATAGACTTGGATTACTATGATATTGAATGGTTTAGCATACTCAATGAAACACAAATAGAGGTTTCTGGAGTTCTCATATTTTTTTTATAATCCAGTGTGTTACTCGCTCAGTCGTGTCCATCTCTTCACACCCGACGGACTGTAGCCTGACAGGCTCCTCTCTCCATGGGAATCTCCAGGCAAGAATACTTGAGTGGGTTGTCATTTCCTCCTCCAGGGAATCTTCTTAACCCAGGCTTTGAACCCTGATTTCCCGCATTCCGAGCAGATTCTTCACCATCTGAGCCACCAGGGATGCCCTGAGATCCAATGGATGTTTGCACTTTGATCTATGGTTCCTCTGCATTTTCTAAATCCAGCTTGTACATTTGGAAGTTCTCAGCTTACATGCTGTTGACACCTAGCTTGAGGGATTTTGAGCATTAACTTGCTAGCATGTGAAATGAGCCCAATTGTCTGGTAGTTTGGACATTCTTTGAAATTACCCTTCTTTGCGAATGGAATGAAAACAAACTTCTTCAGTCCTATGGCCACTGCTGAGTTTTTCAGATTTGCCCACATGTTTGGTGTAGCACATTAAAAGTATCCTCTTTTATGACTTTGAATAGCTCAGCTAGAATTTCATCACCTCCACTAGCTTTCTTTGCACTAATGCCCCCTAAAGCCCACTTGACTTCACACTCCAGGATGTCTGGCTCTAGGTGAATGATCACACCATCATGGTTATCTGGGTCATTAAGACCTTTCTAGTATAGTTCTTCTGTGTATCATTTTCACCTGTTCCTAATAACTCCTCCTTCTCTTACGTCCTTGCAGTTTCTGTCCTTTACTGTGCCTATCTTTGCATGAAATGTTTCCTTGATATCTTTAATTTTCTTGAAGAGGTCTCTAGTGTTTTCCATTATATTGTTTTCCTCTATTTCTTTGCGTTGTTCACTTAAGAAGGCATTCTTATTTCTCCTTGCTATACCTTGGTACTCTGCATTCAGTTGGGTATATCTGAATGCAGATATACCCTTTCTTTTGCTTTTGCCTTTTGCTACTCTTCTTTTCTTGGCTATTTGGAAGGTCTCCTCAGACAACCATTTTGCCTTGTTGCATTTCTTTTTCTTTGAGATGGTTTTGGTCACCATGTCCTGTACCATGTTCTGAACCTCCATCCATTGTTCTTTAGGCACTCTGTCAGATCTAATCTCTTGAATCTATTTGTTACGTCCACTGCATAATCATAAATGATTTGATTTAAGTCATACCTGAATGCCCTAATGGTTTTCCCTACTTTGTTCAATTTAAGCCTGAATTTTGCAATAAGGAGTTCATGATCTGAGCCACAGTCAGTTCCAGGTTTTTTTTCATTGACTATAGAGAGCTTCTCTATCTTGGGGTGAAAAAATATAATCAATCTATAATCAATTTGATTTCAATATTGATCATCTGGTGATGTCCATGTGTAAAATTGTATCTTGTGTTGTTGGAAATTGGTGTTTGCTATGACTAGTTTATTCTTTTGACAAAACTCTGCTATCTTTGTCCTGATTCACTTTGTAATCTAAGGCTAAGTGTGCCTGTGCCTGTTACTCCTGGTATCTCTTGACTTCCTACTTTTGCATTCCAATTCCCTAGGAAGAAAAGGACTTTTTTTTTTTTTTTTTCCTTTTGGTGTTAGTTCTAAAAGTTCTTGGAGATCTTCAGAGAACCATTTAACTTCAGCTTCTTTGGCTTTAGTCATTGGTTTACAGACTTGGATTACTGTGATGTTGAATGATTTCCCTTGGAAACAAATTGAGATCATGCTGTCTTTTCTGAGATTGCACCCAAGTATTGCATTTTGTGTGTACCTGGGTTCACTCATTTCTTGACTATGAAGGATACTCCATTTCTTCTAAGGGATTCTTGCCTACAGTAGATATAATGGTCATCTGAATTAAACTTGCCCATTCTCATCCATTTTAGTTCATTGATTCCAAAAATGTTGATGTTCAGTCTTGCCATCTCCTGTTTTTCTGCATTGAATTTACCTTGATTCATGGACCTAACATTCATGTCTCCTATGCAATATTGTTCTTACAGCATTAGACTTTTCTTTAACCATCAGACACATTAACAACTTAACCACCAGATACAACCAAAATTGGGTGTCATTTCTGAAGTCATTAAAATGAAATTTAAAATATTACTTTTTCTCCCTCTATATAGCAAAATATGATGTCATCCAATACTGAAAAGGACTTGGAGAAATGAACATTCTGAGCCAATGCTAGTGAAAGTTTAAAATAGTACAAATAGCAGGTACTTTTTTCCTGTTTCCCCCAATATATAAAAATTAACAATCCTAATATTTACTATTTAGGGTCTGAACTGAATCCAAGAAAAATTAATAGTAGAAATATTCTATCATTGAAAATTAAGAATATCCTAGTTCCACAAGAAAGTATTTAAACTATTATAACAGATGTTATTATATAGCATCTGTTACATAACAATATATATTATAAAATTTTGTATATTATGTAACAGAATAAAGTATATCTTCAGTTCACTTCAGTCTCTCAGTCATGTCCAACTGTTTGCGACCCCATGAATCGCAGCACGCCAGGCCTCCCTGTCCATCACCAACTCCCGGATTTCACTCAGATTCACGTCCATAGAGTCCGTGATGCCATCCAGCCATCTCATCCTCAGTCGTCCCCTTCTCCTCCTGCCCCCAATCCCTCCCAGCATCAGAGTATTTTCCAATGAGTCAATTCTTCGCATGAGATGGCCAAAGTACTGGAGTTTCAGCTTTAGCATCATTCCTTCCAAAGAAATCCCAGGGTTGATCTCCTTCAGAATGGACTGGTTGGATCTCCTTGCAGTCCAAGGGACTCTCAAGAGTCTTCTCCAACACCACAGTTCAAAAGCATCAATTCTTCAGCGCTCAGCCTTCTTAACAGTCCAACTCTCACATCCATACAGACTACAGGAAAAACCATAGCCTTGATTGGACAGACCTTAGTCAGCAAAGTAATATCTCTGCTTTTGAATATGCTATCTAGGTTGGTCATAACTTTTCCTCCAAGGAGTAAGCATCTTTTAATTTCATGGCTGCAGTCACCATCTGCAGTGATTTTGGAGCCCAAAAAACTAAAGTCTGACACTGTTTCCACTGTTTCCCCATCTATGTCCCATGAAGTGATGGGACCGGATGCCATATCTTCATTTTCTGAATGTTGAGGTTTAAGCCAACTTTTTCACTCTCCTCTTTCACTTTCATCAAGAGGCTTTTT
>NW_024072425.1:0-378 GCF_014754425.2 Oryx dammah
TTTCATCAAGAGGCTTTTTAGTTCCTCTTCACTTTGTGCCATAAAGATGGTGCCATCTGCCTATCTGAGGTGATTGATATTTCTCCCGGCAATCTTGATTCCAGCTTGTGCTTCATCCAGCCCAGCGTTTCTCATGATGTATTCTGCATATAAGTTAAATAAGCAGGGTGACAATATACAGCCTTGACGCACTCCTTTTCCTCTTTGGAACCAGTCTGTTGTTCCATGTCCAGTTCTAACTGTTGCTTCCTGATCTGCATATAGGTTTCTCAAGAGGTAGGTCAGGTGATCTGGTATTCTCATCTCTTTCAGAATTTTCCACAGTTTATTGTGATCCACACAGTCAAAGGCTTTGGCATAGTCAATAAAGCAGAAAAA
>NW_024072425.1:478-5441 GCF_014754425.2 Oryx dammah
TCCAGCTTGTGCTTCATCCAGCCCAGCGTTTCTCATGATGTATTCTGCATATAAGTTAAATAAGCAGGGTGACAATATACAGCCTTGACGCACTCCTTTTCCTCTTTGGAACCAGTCTGTTGTTCCATGTCCAGTTCTAACTGTTGCTTCCTGATCTGCATATAGGTTTCTCAAGAGGCAGGTCAGGTGATCTGGTATTCTCATCTCTTTCAGAATTTTCCACAGTTTATTGTGATCCACACAGTCAAAGGCTTTGGCATAGTCAATAAAGCAGAAATAGATGTTTTTCTGGAACTCTCTTGCTTTTTCCATGACCCAGCGGATGTTGGCAATTTGATCTCTGGTTTCTCTCCCTTTTCTAAAACCAGCTTAAACATCAGGAAGTTCATGGTTCACGTTTTTGCTGAAGTCTGGCTTGGAGAATTTTGAGCATTATTTACTAGCATGTGAGATGAGTGCAACTGTGTGGTAGTCTGAGCATTCTTTGGCATTGCCTTTCTTTGGGATTGGAATGAAAACTGACCGTTTCCAGTCCTGTGGCCACTGCTGAGTTTTCCAAATTTGCTGGCATATTGAGTGCAGCACTTTCACAGCATCATCTTTCAGGATTTGAAATAGCTCAACTGGAATTCCATCACCTCCAGTACCTTTGTTTGTAGCGATGCTTTCTAAGGCCCACTTGACTTTACATTCCTGGATGTCTGGCTCTAGGTGAGTGATCATACCATCATGATTAACTTGGTCATGAAGAACTTTTTTGTTTTTCTGTGTATTCTTGCCACCTCTTATTATCTTCTGCTTCTGTTAGGTCTGTACCATTTCTGTCCTTTATTGAGCCCATCTTTGCATGAAATGTTCCCTTGGTATCTCTACTTTTCTTGAAGAGATCTCTAGTCTTTCCCATTCTGTTGTTTTCCTCTATTTCTTTGCATTGATCGCTGAGGAAGGCTTTCTTATCTCTCCTTGCTATTCTTTGGAACTCTACATTCAGATGCTTATATCTTTCCTTTTCTTCTTTGCTTTTTGCTTCTCTTCTTTTCACAACTATTTGTAAGGCCTCCCCAGACAGCCATTTTTCTTTTTTGCATTTCTTTTCCATGGGGATGGTCTTGATCCCTGTCTCCTGTACAATGTCACGAACCTCCGTCTATAGTTCATCAGGCACTCTGTCTATCAGATCTAGTCCCTTAAATCTATTTCTCACTTCCACTGTATAATCGTAAGGGATTTGATTTAGGTCATACCTGCATGGTCTAGTTGTTTTCCCTACTTTCTTCAATTTAAGTCTGAATTTGGCAATAAGGAGCTCATGATCGGAGCCACAGTCAGCTCCCAGTCTTGTTTTTGCTGACTGTATAGAGCTTCTCCATCTTTGGCTGCAAAGAATATAATCAGTTTGATTTCGGTGTTGACCATCTGGTGATGTCCATGTGTAGAGTCTTCTCTTGTGTTGTTGGAAGAGGGTGTTTGCTATGACCAGTGTGTTCTCTTGGCAAAACTCTATTAGCCTTTGCCCTGCTTCATTCTGTACTCCAAGGCCAAATTTGCCTGTTACTCCAGGTGTTTCTTGACTTCCTACTTTTGCATTCCAGTCCCCTATAATGAAAAGGACATCTTTTTTGGATGTTAGTCCTAAAAGGTCTTGTAGGTCTTCATAGAACCATTCAACTTCAGCTTTTTCAGCATTACTGATTGGGGCATAGACTTGGATTACTATGATATTGAATGGTTTAGCATACTCAATGAAACACAAATAGAGGTTTCTGGAGTTCTCATATTTTTTTTATAATCCAGTGTGTTACTCGCTCAGTCGTGTCCATCTCTTCACACCCGACGGACTGTAGCCTGACAGGCTCCTCTCTCCATGGGAATCTCCAGGCAAGAATACTTGAGTGGGTTGTCATTTCCTCCTCCAGGGAATCTTCTTAACCCAGGCTTTGAACCCTGATTTCCCGCATTCCGAGCAGATTCTTCACCATCTGAGCCACCAGGGATGCCCTGAGATCCAATGGATGTTTGCACTTTGATCTATGGTTCCTCTGCATTTTCTAAATCCAGCTTGTACATTTGGAAGTTCTCAGCTTACATGCTGTTGACACCTAGCTTGAGGGATTTTGAGCATTAACTTGCTAGCATGTGAAATGAGCCCAATTGTCTGGTAGTTTGGACATTCTTTGAAATTACCCTTCTTTGCGAATGGAATGAAAACAAACTTCTTCAGTCCTATGGCCACTGCTGAGTTTTTCAGATTTGCCCACATGTTTGGTGTAGCACTTTAAAAGTATCCTCTTTTATGACTTTGAATAGCTCAGCTAGAATTTCATCACCTCCACTAGCTTTCTTTGCAGTAATGCCCCCTAAAGCCCACTTGACTTCACACTCCAGGATGTCTGGCTCTAGGTGAATGATCACACCATCATGGTTATCTGGGTCATTAAGACCTTTCTAGTATAGTTCTTCTGTGTATCATTTTCACCTGTTCCTAATAACTCCTCCTTCTCTTACGTCCTTGCAGTTTCTGTCCTTTACTGTGCCTTTCTTTGCATGAAATGTTTCCTTGATATCTTTAATTTTCTTGAAGAGGTCTCTAGTGTTTTCCATTATATTGTTTTCCTCTATTTCTTTGCGTTGTTCACTTAAGAAGGCATTCTTATTTCTCCTTGCTATACCTTGGTACTCTGCATTCAGTTGGGTATATCTGAATGCAGATATACCCTTTCTTTTGCTTTTGCCTTTTGCTACTCTTCTTTTCTTGGCTATTTGGAAGGTCTCCTCAGACAACCATTTTGTCTTGTTGCATTTCTTTTTCTTTGAGATGGTTTTGGTCACCATGTCCTGTACCATGTTCTGAACCTCCATCCATTGTTCTTTAGGCACTCTGTCAGATCTAATCTCTTGAATCTATTTGTTACGTCCACTGCATAATCATAAAGGATTTGATTTAAGTCATACCTGAATGCCCTAATGGTTTTCCCTACTTTGTTCAATTTAAGCCTGAATTTTGCAATAAGGAGTTCATGATCTGAGCCACAGTCAGTTCCAGGTTTTTTTTCATTGACTATAGAGAGCTTCTCTATCTTGGGGTGAAAAAATATAATCAATCTATAATCAATTTGATTTCAATATTGATCATCTGGTGATGTCCATGTGTAAAGTTGTATCTTGTGTTGTTGGAAATTGGCGTTTGCTATGACTAGTTTATTCTTTTGACAAAACTCTGCTATCTTTGTCCTGATTCACTTTGTAATCTAAGGCTAAGTGTGCCTGTGCCTGTTACTCCTGGTATCTCTTGACTTCCTACTTTTGCATTCCAATTCCCTATGAAGAAAAGGACTTTTTTTTTTTTTTTCCTTTTGGTGTTAGTTCTAAAAGTTCTTGGAGATCTTCAGAGAACCATTTAACTTCAGCTTCTTTGGCTTTAGTCATTGGTTTACAGACTTGGATTACTGTGATGTTGAATGATTTCCCTTGGAAACAAATTGAGATCATGCTGTCTTTTCTGAGATTGCACCCAAGTATTGCATTTTGTGTGTACCTGGATTCACTCATTTCTTGACTATGAAGGATACTCCATTTCTTCTAAGGGACTCTTGCCTACAGTAGATATAATGGTCCTCTGAATTAAACTTGCCCATTCTCATCCATTTTAGTTCATTGATTCCAAAAATGTTGATGTTCAGTCTTGCCATCTCCTGTTTTTCTGCATTGAATTTACCTTGATTCATGGACCTAACATTCATGTCTCCTATGCAATATTGTTCTTACAGCATTAGACTTTTCTTTAACCATCAGACACATTAACAACTTAACCAGCAGATACAACCAAAATTGGGTGTCATTTCTGAAGTCATTAAAATGAAATTTAAAATATTACTTTTTCTCCCTCTATATAGCAAAATATGATGTCATCCAATACTGAAAAGGACTTGGAGAAATGAACATTCTGAGCCAATGCTAGTGAAAGTTTAAAATAGTACAAATAGCAGGTACTTTTTTCCTGTTTCCCCCAATATATAAAAATTAACAATCCTAATATTTACTATTTAGGGTCTGAACTGAATCCAAGAAAAATTAATAGTAGAAATATTCTATCATTGAAAATTAAGAATATCCTAGTTCCACAAGAAAGTATTTAAACTATTATAACAGATGTTATTATATAGCATCTGTTACATAACAATATATATTATAAAATTTTGTATATTATGTAACAGAATAAAGTATATCTTCAGTTCACTTCAGTCTCTCAGTCATGTCCAACTGTTTGCGACCCCATGAATCGCAGCACGCCAGGCCTCCCTGTCCATCACCAACTCCCGGATTTCACTCAGATTCACGTGCATAGAGTCCGTGATGCCATCCAGCCATCTCATCCTCAGTTGTCCCCTTCTCCTCCTGCCCCCAATCCCTCCCAGCATCAGAGTATTTTCCAATGAGTCAATTCTTCGCATGAGATGGCCAAAGTACTGGAGTTTCAGCTTTAGCATCATTCCTTCCAAAGAAATCCCAGGGTTGATCTCCTTCAGAATGGACTGGTTGGATCTCCTTGCAGTCCAAGGGACTCTCAAGAGTCTTCTCCAACACCACAGTTCAAAAGCATCAATTCTTCAGCGCTCAGCCTTCTTAACAGTCCAACTCTCACATCCATACAGACTACAGGAAAAACCATAGCCTTGATTGGACAGACCTTAGTCAGCAAAGTAATATCTCTGCTTTTGAATATGCTATCTAGGTTGGTCATAACTTTTCCTCCAAGGAGTAAGCATCTTTTAATTTCATGGCTGCAGTCACCATCTGCAGTGATTTTGGAGCCCAAAAAACTAAAGTCTGACACTGTTTCCACTGTTTCCCCATCTATGTCCCATGAAGTGATGGGACCGGATGCCATATCTTCATTTTCTGAATGTTGAGGTTTAAGCCAACTTTTTCACTCTCCTCTTTCACTTTCATCAAGAGGCTTTTT
>NW_024072426.1:0-5440 GCF_014754425.2 Oryx dammah
TTCCTCAGAAAAACAGAGGTACCAGCAGATCCAGCAATCCCACTCCTGGGCATAGATTCAGAGAAAACCGTGATTCAGAGAGACACATGCACCCCATGTGCACCCCAACAGCAGCACTACTTACAATAGTCAAGACACGGAAACAAGCTAAATGCCCACAGACAGATGAATGGGCAAAGAAGATGTGGTACATATATATTCAATACAATGGAGTTTTACCATTCTCTAGGTCCATCTAGGAACATGGATCCAGGGATGGGTGAATCCATACTAAGTGAAGTCAGTCAGATGAAGAAAGACAAATATCATATGATATCACTTATATGTGGAATTTAAAATAAGACAAATGAACTTATATAAGAAACAGAAATAGATTTACATAGAGAACAGACTTGTGGTTTTCAAGAAGGAAGGGGCTGGAGGAGGGATGGAGTGGGAGGTTGGGACTAGCAGATGCAAACTATTTATATGGAATGGAAAAACAACAAGGTCCTACCGTATAGCACAGAGAACTGTATAGCACTGAGAAGATATATCTCAATATCCTGAGATAAATCATAATGGACATATGTATGACTGAATTACTTTGCTGTACAGCAGAAATTAGTACATTATAAATCAACTATACTTCAATTCAAAGTTGAAAAATTAAAAAAGAGGAAGCAGACAAAAGCATCTGAATTTGAGTTTGGTATGGAATTATTGTTGGAGGCCAGTGTGAGGAACTCCGCCCATGGCAAAGGTCATGAGGAAAGAGGCTTGGCATACGCAAAGGCGTGATCAAGCCTCAGGAAACCCCCTGTTCCCCAGCATCTACCCCAAAACCAGAGTCTGTTTTATGCTCTTGCCTACACCTCTGACTTTACGGGGGGCTCTCCCCCATAACCATTTCTCTCAGAGAAGGAGTAAACGTGCAGCTCCAAGGCAATAAAAATTCCTGGGCATGATAAGAGTGTTTCGGCTTATGAACTCTGAAGGTTATCTAGCCCACCTGTATAGGTTCGTCTGGCCACATGTGATTGTTTACAGCCTCCCAATCTGAGAGGCACGAGATGTTTTAGACTTACTAAAGGCAAATTCTTTTGGGGAGTTAGAAATTATCAGTATAATGGGTTGGTTAGGAATTATATTGGTGAAGGGTTTTTCATTTGTAGTGTCAATGATTGCTGCTAATTCCCTGCTTTGGGTGGGACAAGGATGTCTCAGGTCAAACCTTTCTGCTGCAACCATAAACAGCACAGAGAGTTTTGGAGTATTTTGAGAGTCTTAATTAGCATAAGGCTTTTCTCATTGTTGAGTCAATGATTGCCGCCAGGCCTCCACATCCTTAGGCATCTAGGAATATATTAATCAATGTATTTGGAATATAGAAAAGGAAATATAGTCATTTTTGATGTTAGCAATACTAGACTTTTTGAGTTAATGGATTTTCTCTTTTGTAATAGATCACTGTACTTTATTATAAATCCCTGTGTCCTTGCCATGTAAAAATGTAACCTTATCACTATCTTAAGATTAGATAGATCTTAAGGGGAGCATTGGTAAAAGGATTTTCATTTGTTGGGCTGATGTTTGCTGCTAAATCTCCATATTCCCTGCCCTTATAATGAATATAATGAATATAATGAATATAACTAACATACAGGAGAAATAAGTATTAACCTTTAAGCATATAGGAGAGATAGGTATTAACCTTTAAGATTAATCCTGTTAACTTTGGGTTAAATAAAGTCCTTTCTTGATTGGAACTCACTACACCCTCATCCTATAGGAATGCAGCTTTATCTGAAGGGTGGTGCCTGGTTTAAGAAAAAACCACCCTTGGAAGAAATAAGGTTTTTGGTTATCAGAAAGAAAGGATCATAGAATGTCAGCAGGTCTCACTCATGGCCAGAAGATGATGTAATATCCCTAAGACCCCCACGTGACTCTGTATTCATCCCTATGTGTAACAAAAGGTATATAAGCAAACCCCCAAATAAAGAAATCGGATCAGTTTCCAGAAAGACTGATTCCACCATGTCGCCTCTTTCTTGCTCCCGTTTCTCTGACTGAAATTCAGCCTCTTTTCTCCACTAATTCTACTACACTATCCGTTTCTAATCTCTCTATATATCTGTGATTAAATATGTATTTTTCCAAAGATGCCAATGCCGTCCCCACCTTCGAATTCCCTGGATCCACCGGGGCTGGACCCCGGCATTATAATATGCAGATAAGAAATATTATGTATGTATAATAACTTTGATGATGATGATGACAATCATGGTGCTAATGATCTAAAGGTCCTTTTAAGGAGGAACAAATTTTAAGGAGGAACAAGAGCTTTCCATAGAAACTAAGGAGCCTAGACTGGAGGACACTTATTTGTCATGACGGCTGTTCATCTGGACAGCTGAATAGACCAGCAATGCCCGTGTCCAAGGCCATGCTGCGCTTCCACGGCCACTTCCACAGCACCAGGATGGCCAGTCTTCACTGAGGGCCCACTGGCTAGGAAGCACCATATAAAAGGTCTGTCCTTGCCTCAAGAAATGTCTGCTTTCTTTTCAAGGGCTCAGACTTCCTCTCCTGACCTAGCAGTTGCCTATGGTTCATGTTTCTAAGCCTGTTTATAAGTTGAAGCAAAGATCTTGAGCAGCGACCTGGTCAGGAGCTCATGGGGAGGGGTCCTAAGTAAAGATTCAGATGCCAGGCAAGGGCCCAGTGGGTGGTAGATGGGACATTCTGGTGAGAGGGTGGAGGCCCAACAAGACAGAAGTGAGAGATGGGGCTTTACCCCAGAGCAAAGGCGAACACATTTCTTCCCCCTTTTATTTATTTTAACCATTATCATAGCCATTCTTTTTTTCCTAAGGATTTATCTCTTCTCCATTAGAACTACAGATTGAGAAAACTTGGACAATCTGACTCCTCTCATGGAGATTAGATCTGAAAAAAGTGTATTTGGAATACATGAGTCATTTCAGATCACATATACATGTATTACCTATTTTGTGTCTGTGTGTGTTTTAACATGACTTAAGATTTCCTGAAAGAAGAGATAAGAAAGCCTTCCTCAGACATCAATGCAAAGAAATAGAGGAAAACAACAGAATGGGAAAGACTAGAGATCTTTCAAGAAAATTAGAGATACCAAGGGAACATTTCATGCAAAGATGGGCTCGATAAAGGACAGAAATGGTATGGATCTAACAGAAGCAAAAGATATTAACAAGAGGTGGCAAGAATACAGAAACCTATATAAAAAAGAGCTTCAAGACCAAGATAATCTCGATGGTGTGATCACTCACCTAGAGCCAGACATCCTAGAATGTGAAGTCAAGTGGGCCTTAGAAAGCATCACTACAAACAAAGCTAGTGGAGGTGATGGAATTCCAGTTGAGCTATTTCAAATCCTGAAAGATGATGCTCTGAAAGTGCTGCACTCAATATGCCAGCAAGTTTGGAAAACTCAGCAGTGGCCACAGGACTGGAAAAGGTCAGTTTTCATTCCAATCCCAAAGAAAGGCAATGCCAAAGAATGCTCAAACTACTGCACAATTGCACTCATCTCACATGCTAGTAAAGTAATGCTCAAAATTCTCCAAGCCAGGCTTCAGCAATATGTGAACTGTGAACTTCCTGATGTTCAAGCTGGTTTTAGAAAAGACAGAGGAACCAGAGGTCAAATTGCCAACATCCGCTGGATCATGGAAAAAGCAAGAGAGTTCCAGAAAAACATCTATTTCTGCTTTATTGACTATGCCAAAGCCTTAGACTGTGTGGATCACAATAAACTGTGGAAAATTCTGAAAGAGATGGGAATACCAGACCACCTGACCTGCCTCTTGAGAAACCTATATACAGGTCAGGAAGTAACAGTTAGAACTGGACATGGAACAATAGACTGGTTTCAAATAGGAAAAGGACTATGTCAAGGCTGTATATTGTCACCCGGCTTATTTAACTTCTATGCAGAGTACATGATGAGAAATGCCGGGCTGGAAGAAGCACAAGCTGGAATCAAGATTGCTGGGAGAAATATCAATAACCTCAGATATGCAGATGACACCACCCTTATGGCAGAAAGTGAAGAGGAACTAAAGAGCCTCTTGATGAAAGTGAAAGAGGAGAGTGAAAAAGTTGGCTTAAAGCTCAATATTCAGAAAACGAAGATCATGGCATCTGGTCCCATCACTTCATGGGAAATAGATGGGGAAACAGTGGAAACAGTTTCAGACTTTATTTTTTGGGGCTCCAAAATCACTGCAGATGGTGATTGCAGCCATGAAATTAAAAGACACTTACTCCTTGAAAGGAAAGTTATGACCAACGTAAACAGTATATTGGAAAGCAGAGACATTACTTTGCCAACAAAGGTCTGTCTAGTCAAGGCTATGGTTTTTCCAGTGGTCATGTATGGATGTGAGAGTTGGACTGTGAAGAAAGCTGAGCACCGAGGAATTAAAGCTTTTGAACTGTGGTGTTGGAGAAGACTCTTGAGAGTCCCTTGGACTGCAAGGAGAGCCAACCAGTCCATTCTAAAGGAGATCGATCTATCCTGGGTGTTCTTTGGAAGGAATGATGCTAAAGCTGAAACTCCAGTACTTTGGCCACCTCATGCAAAGAGTTGACTCCTTGGAAAAGACTCTGATGCTAGGAGGGATTGGGGGCAGGAGGAGAAGTGGACAACAGAAGATGAGATGGCTGGATGGCATCACTGACTTGATGGACCTGAGTCTGAGTGAACTCCAGGAGTTGGTGATGGACAGGGAGGCCTGGCGTGCTGCAATTCATGGGGTCACAAAGAGTAGGACAAGACTGAGTGACTGAACTGAAGACTTCCTGAATCTGAAGTTTATACAGAGAAATACTGCTCATTTCACCACTACAGAGTCATTATTTAAATAGATGGAGATCTTTTAAATTTTGGAATGAACTCTGCTACTTGTTTTCCTACAAATTTGTGCCAGCGGATTTATCTCTGAAATTTTGATTTAGCTCATTTAGTCATATTAGTAGTTGAAAGACTTGGTTTCCTTGAATGTATCTCCTGAGCACAGGGGAAATGGCCAGGATGATTTCAAAACTGTAACTAACCTGAACAGATTGCTGAGGGCAGGTGGGATGTTCAATTGTGGTCCATGATTAGACCTAGTGGCTAATGTGAGAAATTCTATTTACTTTTTTTTAAAAATAGCTTTATTAAGATATCATTAACATATTATTAAATGTCCACTTAAAGTGGACTGAACAGGGAATTCCCTGGCATTCTAGTGGTTAGGACTCAGCGATGTCATTGCTGAGGGATGGGGAAGGATGAGGGAACTAAGACTCCACAAGTCACATGATGTGGCCAAAAAAACAAATAAATAACAAAATAAAACAAACAACAGAAAAACCCATACCCCACACCCCACAAGGCTGTGCAGCTGTCTATTCTTAGAACATTCCACCC
>NW_024072427.1:0-5440 GCF_014754425.2 Oryx dammah
ATTTGATCTCTGGTTCCTCTGCCTTTTCTAAAACCAGCTTGAACATCAGGAAGTTCACGGTTCACATATTGCTGAAGCCTGGCTTGGAGAATTTTGAGCATTACATCACTAGCGTGTGAGATAAGTGCAACTGTGTGGTAGTTTGAGCATTCTTTGGCATTGCCTTTCTTTGGGATTGGAATGAAAATTGACCTTTTCCAGTCCTGTGGCCACTGCTGAGTTTTCCAAATTTGCTGGCATATTGAGTGCAGCACTTTCACAGCATCATCTTTCAGGATTTGAAATAGCTCAACTGGAATTCACAGAATATTGCTATCTAATTAATTGAGAATTCAAAATACTTGTCATGAAGAAACTCAGTGAGCTGCAAGAAAACTCAGAAAAGCAGCTTGGTAAACTTAGGAATAAAAATAATGAACAGAAAGAATACCAAGGAAATTGAAACTCAAAATAATAATAATAACCAAACAGAACTGGACCTGAAGGACTCAATAGATGAGATGAAGAACCATTAGAACACATTGGAAAACAGTTTGAAGACAGAAATCTAGAAATGATACAGGAAGTAGAGGTGAGATAATTAAGATATTTAAGGGATTACTCAGTTTTTCTGAGTTCTCCCATGTACGCTACTGCTGCTGCTGCTAAGTCACTTCAGTCATGTCCAACTCTGTGCGACCTTATGGACCAGAGCTCACCAGGCTCCTCTGTGCATGGGATTCTCCAGGCAAGAATACTGGAGTGGGTTGTCATTTCCTTCTCCAGGGGATCTTCCTGACCCAGGGATCAAATCCGGGTCTCCTGCATTGCAGGCGGATTCTTTACCAGCTGAGATACCAGGGAAGCCCAAGACTACTAGAGTAGGTTGTCATTTCCTTCTCAAGGGCATCTTCCCCAACCCCAGGGTTCGAACCCGTGTCTCTTGCATATCCGGCACTGGCAGGCAGATTCTTTACCACCAGTGCCACCTGAAAGCCATGGGTGTGTTCGCTTTGTGCAAATCTGTTGAACGGTACACTAATGATATGCATCTGGAGAAGGAAATGGCAACCCACTCCAGTACTCTTGCCTGGGAAATCCCATGGACAGAGGAGCCTGGTAGGCTACAGTCCATGGGGTCGCAAAGAGTTGGACGCGACTGAGCGACTTCACTTTTAATGATATGTATACGTCTCTGTACTTGAATACAAAGTTTACTTAAGAAAACTGTAGCTGGTGTGATAAGCAGCAGTGTTTTCCCGCGGCCGGAAGCACAGGCTTTGGGCCCCCGCGCTCTAGTTTCAATCAGAGTGAAAGAGGGAACATAATGTCTGTCAAGATTTAATGGGTTGAGCACGTAAAACTTAAGCATCAGGGCCTGCATGACCCAACTCCTGGCACCGCTGCCTCACTTTCTCCATCCGTAATGCGCGGGTTCTACTCGATTCGCGGCTACCGGTAATGGCGGGCTTGGAGCTCCTCACCCCGGGTCTGGAGCCGGGTAAAGGGTGTCACCCTTTACGAGTAGGCTTAGTCTTCCTGACTCCGCGCGGAGGGCAATCCTCGGCTGCAGCCCACGTGGAAACCCCGTTAAAGACACCACCACCCCCCCAGCCACCCACCCCTCGCCTCTGCGGAACCCTGCCCAAGCCTCTAAACAAGAAAGAAGAGCACTTGGCCAGATCTGACAGATCTCTGAGAAATTCCTCGGTTTGAAAACCAATGCGGGCAGTGCCGCCTGCTGTCACGAAAACCAGCGCCGAAAAAGCCGCGCGAGACTGCGGCCCCGCGCGCTATTGCCGACGCGCACCTCCCCGGGCTCGCCCGCGCACCCGCGAGGTACAAAGTGCGCAGGAGCAAGTCTTGGGGGCGGAGCTCAGGACGAAGCCGCCCTGCACTTTACCTACCGCGCCCATTCAACCTTCTCTCAGCGATGTCTTAAACTACGCTTCCCAGAACCCATCCAGGCCTTGCTTTCCGGTGGCGTCAGCGGAAGCGGTGACTGGATTAGGCCGGGCCACACAGAGGCCGGCTTGGTCACTATGGAGGAGATAGGTATCCTGGTGGAGAAAGCTCAGGTCCGGTGGGGCCTGGGTCGCGGGGAGAGGGCGAAGCCGACCTGGTTGGGATTCTGAGTGACTTTGGGGATCCAGGCGTAGGTCTGAGTGATTTCGGAGGCCTCAGTGGAGAGCTTCGTGCCGATCCGAGGCCTGGGCTGGGTGTCTGGGTGCCTGAGTGATGGTAGTAGGGCTTGGGAAGCGGGGCTGGGGAAACGGTGATGCTAGAGGTTCTTTGGGGCTGAATTTTCGAGGTTTAGGTGGAATGCTGTGACATAGCTAGGCCCAGTGGCATTAGGGGTGGGTCGGGTGGTGAGTGATGTATGGGATTCGGCCATGGGGCCGAATGATATATGAGGTTGAGCTGGAGAGCTGACTGATATTTGGGGCTTAGTTGGTGTTGGAGTGCCAAGTAATATCTGTAATCTGGCCGAGTGATGTTTGGGGCCTGCCTGGGAGCTGGGTGACATAAGGGCCTAATGTGAGTTGGAGTTCATGAGGGATATTTGGGGGGTAACTGAGTAATACCAGGACTGTATGAAGGCATGGTGACTTTCACCATCAATTGAGGCATCCCTGTAGTATTTCGAACCTGTTGAGGGGGGCTGGAGGGCATTGGGGTCTGGTAAGGAGTTGATCAGACATTTAGGCCCTAGACGGGAGTTGGGACATTGAGAACATGTTACAAGTGGCATCTGATACCAGATCTGTTTGACTGTGTGACCGAGGAGTTTGTTAGGAGCTGGGTGACTTCAGGAATCTCTTTAGGGGGCTGAGAAGTTCCCAGGATCTATTTAGGGTGCTGAATGATGTCAGAAACCTATTAGGGGCCAAGTGACTTCATGGTGAAGTGGGGAGGGGGGCTTCCAACCTGAGTTTCCTTCTGTGGTCTAGGATGAGATCCCAGCCCTGTCTGTGTCACGGCCCCAGACTGGCCTGTCCTTCCTGGGGCCTGAGCCCGAGGACCTGGAGGACCTCTACAGCCGCTACAAGGTACATTCAAAGCCAGTCCGCAAAATATCAACGTTGTTGTTGTTTAGTCACTAAGTCCGTCTGACTGTGACCCCACGGACTGGAGCCCACCAGGTTCCTGTGTCCATGGGATTTCCCAGGCAAGAATACTGGAGTACAAAACAAGGGCTCAGTAATAACCTAAAGGGGTGATATGGGGAGGGAGATGGGAGGGAGGTTCAAGAGGGAGGGGACATATGTGTACTTATGGCTGATTCATGTTGATACTTGGCAGAAAACAACAAAGTTATGTAAAGCAATTATCCTTCAATTAAAAAATAAAGAATACTGGAGAAGGTTACCATTTCCTTTTCCAGGGGATCTTTACCAGGGAATAAAAACCTATTGTATAGTGCAGGGAACTCTACTCTATACTCTGTAACGGCCTAAATGGGAAAAGAAACTAAGAAAAAAGAGTGAGTAAAAAAAAAAAAAAGAAAGAAAAAGAAAAAAGAGTGAGTATGTATAACTGATTCACTTTGGTGTATACCTGAAACTAACACAACATTGTAAATCAACTACATGCCAATAAAAAAAAAATTAACAAAACCAGTCTGGATACTGCACAGGGCCCAGCATCCCATACTTCCCCTACCTCATTCCTTGGCTCAGCAAGACCTGGAACCATCCCCTGCTTCTCCACTGTCTGCTCACAGAAGCTGCAGCAAGAGCTGGAGTTCCTGGAGGTGCAGGAGGAGTATATCAAGGATGAGCAAAAGAACCTGAAGAAGGAGTTCCTCCATGCCCAGGAGGAGGTGAAACGAATCCAGAGCATCCCATTGGTTATCGGGCAGTTTCTGGAGGCTGTGGATCAGAATACAGCCATCGTGGGCTCTACCACAGGTGCGTGATGGGGGTGGGGGTGAGAGGGGGTGTTGTTTACCCATCTGTCCATTCAACAGCTGTTAACTATTTCCTGCCATGTGCCAGGAACTTACAAGGGCAAACAAGGGAAGATGGTGTAACAGTGTTTTTCAGAGCATTTTCAGTCTGATGAAAAAGTAGAAATATATTTTACATATTTTACATTGTCTCCCCTCTATAAGTATGTATATATAACTTATTCAGTAAAAGTTTGATCAAAGGATACTTAGCTTCACTGTGGTGTGATACTCTAATTAGTTCTCCATTCTGTTCCAGTCTGTTTTGTTTTAAACAGCATTCTGGTCATGATTATCTAAAATGATTTCACAACTACTACTGAGTTCAGTTCAGTTCAGTTCAATCGCTCAGTCGTGTCCGACTCTTTGGGACCCCATGAACCGCAGCAAGCCAGGCCTCCCTGTCCATCACCAACTCCCGGAGTCTACCCAAACTCATGTCCATTGAGTCAGTGATGCCGTCCAACCATCTCGTCCTCTGTCATCCCCTTCTCCTCCTGCCCTCAATCTTTCCCAGCATCAGGGTCTTTTCAAATGAGTCAGCTCTTCGCATCAGGTGGCCAAAGTATTGGAGTTTCAGCTTCAACATCAGTCCTTCCAATGAACACCCAGGACTGATCTCCTTTAGGATGGACTGGTTGAATATCCTTGCAGTCCAAGGGACTCTCAAGAGTCTTCTCCAACACCACAGTTCTAAAGCTTCAATTCTTCGGTGCTCAGCTTTCTTTATAGTCCAGCTTTCACATCCATACATGACCACTGGAAAAACCATAGCCTTGACTAGACGGACCTTAGTCGGCAAAGTAATGTCTCTGCTTTTTAATATGCTGTCTAGGTTGGTCCTAACTTTCCTTCCAAGGAGTAAGCATCTTTTAATTTCATGGCTGCAATCACCATCTGCAGTGATTTTGGAACCCCAAAAATAAAGTCTCTCACTGTTTCCCCATCTATTTCCCATGAAGTGATGGGACCAGATGCCATGATCTTCGTTTTCTGAATGTTGAGCTTTAAGGCAACTTTTTCACTCTCCACTTTCACTTTCATCAAGAGGCTTTTTAGTTCCTCTTCACTTTCTGCCATAAGGGTGGTGTCATCTGCATATCTGAGGTTATTGATATTTCTCCCGGCAATCTTGATTCCAGCTTGTGCTTCTTCCAGCCCAGCGTTTCTCATGATGTACTCTGCATAGAAGTTAAATAAGCAGGGTGACAATATACAGACTTGACGTACTCCTTTTCCTATTTGAAACCAGTCTGTTGTTCCATGTCCAGTTCTAGTTGCTTCCTGACCTGCATATAGGTTTCTCAAGAGGCAGATCAGGTGGTCTGGTATTCCCATCTCTTGAAGAATTTTCCACAGTTTATTGTGATCCACATAGTCAAAGGCTTTGGCATAGTCAATAAAGCAGAAATAGATGTTTTTCTGAAACTCTCTTGCTTTTTCGATGATCCAGTGGATGTTGGCAATTTGATCTCTGGTTCCTCTGCCTTTTCTAAAACCAGCTTGAACATC
>NW_024072428.1:0-5436 GCF_014754425.2 Oryx dammah
GCCAAAGCCTTTGACTGTGTGGATCACAAGAAACTGTGGAAAATTCTAAAAGAGATGGGAATACCAGACCACCTGACCTGCCTCTTGAGAAACCTATATGCAGGTCAGGAAGCAACAGTTAGAACTGGACATGGAACAATAGACTGGTTCCAAATAGGAAAAGGAGTACTTCAAGGCTGTATATTGTCACCCTGCTTATTTAACTTATATGTAGAGTACATCATGAGAAACACTGGGCTGGAAGAATCACAAGCTGGAATCAAGATTGCTGGGAGAAATATCAATAACGTCAGATATGCAGATGATGCCATCCTTTTGGCACAAAGTGAAGAGGAACTAAAAAGCCTCTTGATGAAAGTGAAAGTGGAGAGTGGAAAAAATTGGCTTAAAGCTCAACATTCAGAAAACTAACATCATGGCATCTGGTCCCATCACTTCATGTGAAATAGATGGGGAAACAGTGGAAACAGTGGATGACTTTATTTTTCTGGGCTCCAAAATCACTGCAGATGGTGACTGCAGCCATGAAATTAAAAGATGCTTACTCCTTGGAAAAAAAGTCATGACCAACCTAGATAGCATATTGAAAAGCAGAGACATTACTTTGCCAACAAAGGTCCGTCTAGTCAAGGCTATGGTTTTTGCTGTGGTCATGTATGGATGTAAGAGTTGGACTGTGAAGAAAGTTGAGCGCCGAAGAATTGATGCTTTTGAACTGTGGTGTTGGAGAAGACTCTTGAGAGTCCCTTGGACTGCAAGGAGATCCAACCAGTCCATTCTAAAGGAGATCAGCCCTGGAATTTCTTTGGAAGGAATGATGCTAAAGCTGAAACTCCAGTACTTTGGCCACCTCATGCGAAGAGTTGACTCATTGGGAAAGACTCTGATGCTGGGAGAGATTGGGGGCAGGAGGAAAAGGGGATGACAGAGGATGAGATGGCTGGATGGCATCACTGACTCGATGGATTTGAGTCTGAGTGGACTCCAGGAGATGGTGATGGACAGGGAGGCCTGGCGTGCTGCGGTTCATGGGGTCGCAAAGAGTCGGACACGACTGAGCGACTGAACTGAACTGAAAGGATTTGAATTGACTTTTTTCCACAGAAGACATATATAGATACATGAAAAGATGCTCAACATCACTAATTACAGGGAAATGCAAATCAAAATCACTAGATATCACTTCATACCTGTTAGAAAGTCTGTTGTCAAAAAGACAAGAGATAACAGATGTTGGCGAAGCTGTTGATGTGAGTGTAAATTGCTGCATCCACTATGGAAAACAGTGTGGAGATTCCTCAAAAAGTTAGAACTAGAACTACCATATGACCCAGCAATTCCACTTCTGGATATATATATATATTTTAAGGAAGTCAGGGTCTTAAAGAAAAGTTTGCACTCCCATGTTTACTGCAGGATTATTCACAAAAGCCAAGATATGGAAACAACCTGTGTCCATCAACAAGTGCATGGATATAGGAAATACAATGGCATAGTATTCAGATATGTAGAAAAGGAAATTTTGCCTTTTGTGAGAACGTAGATGTACCTTGAGGACATGCTAGGTGAGACAAGTCAGACAGAGAAAGACTGTATTTTTTCACTTTTTATTTGAAATTCAAAAGCTGAACTTGGAAATAGAGAGTAGATTGGTGGTTGCCAAGGGCTAGCAGTGGGGTGAGGAAAATGGAGAGATGTCAGTCAAAAGGTACAAATTCCCAGTTACAAGATAAATAAGTTCAAAGGATCTAATGTATGTCATGGTGACTCTAACTAACTGTACTGTACTGTATACTTGAAAGTTAAGAGAATAAATTTAAATGTTATCAATACATACACACAGAGGCAATTATGTGAGGGGATGGAGATGTTAACTAACCTTGTGAAATCATTTTATAATATATGCATGTGTTAAATCATCACACTGTACATCTTAAGCTTCATATATGTCAATTATTTCTACAGCTAAAGCTGGAAAAAATATTTCTCCTTTTCCCTGTTAAAGTATCATCTGCATGTACCTTAATGCTCTCTCTGCATAATACAGGTCTGATACTACTACTCCTTTAAAAAACCCTTTAATGATTACTTATTGCCTGGGTCTTCACATCTTTTGATTGTGTACTACATCAATACAAATTCTGAATATGGACCCAATTTGTGTATTTTTCTTTGTAAATTACACATGAATATATATATGTTATATATAATATATACTCAATGAACACTCAAAAAGGAGATGAGAAAATATAAATAGAGATAGATGTTTTGATTTTTCCCTGAATCAGTTTGCATATGCTCTGCAGTGAGTGCGCCCCACTTTGGAGACTATTGTTTAGAAGATAAAATCTAAATACTTGGTGAAGAACACAAGACTGTTACTGATGGGCCCCATTTTCCTTCCACCTTCCACCACTTCTGCACCCACTGGGTGCTGTACACATTGGACTACACATCATGTTTTCTTTGTCTGCTTCTTTTGTGCATAGTGAGTTCTTATTTGTTTGTGGACTAACATGTCATGTTTCTTTCAAGATCTCTTGGCCACCTCTCTCTTTCTCATGCGCTTGTGTATATTATTCATACATTTATATTAACACATTGTGCTATAACTAAGGCTGTTTATAGTGTGTGAGTCATTCCTTGAAGATAGGAACCTTGACTTACTTATCTTCCATTCCAGCTCTAAGCAGACAGAACAACTTAAGAAATATTTATGGAACCTCATATTATGCCGAGGGCCCGACCTGGTTGCTAGGAAAGTGTATGGATGAATAAACATGATTTTTGCCTCTAAGGAGTTTATAAATAAAATGTACCTAGAAGAAAATATTTCTTAATTACTGTGCAAGGGAAGTACAAATATTTCTCTAACAATTATGAATTAGAGGACTTTTAAAAATGTATATTTTCTAGAGAACCAGTGGTATATGATTAATGTATTCCAGGGGACAATTGATCATATTTTTAGAAAGGAATTTCAAAAATGAACAGTTTAGACATATTTTCCCATATCCTGTTTCCTTCATGCAGCTATACTGACAGATGTTCTCAGACAATGATCAAAATGTAAACAAAGTAAGGTAGGTAAATGTGAATAGTTTTTTGTCACGTCTACCTGACAGCATCACTCAATTATTTTTATAGCAGGGTTTAAATTTTCTTAATGCTTTAAAACCTAACATAACAATTGGGTAATTATTGTAATATACCCACAGATGCGTGGTTATTATAACCATTTAAAAGAGGGGAACTAATGCATGACAGTTGAATGAAGTAAATTGTCCAAGGTCAGTGAGAGGCACTATGGCAATTTAGATTTATTGCCTTTTCTAGAACTCAGAGCCCCTAGGATGGTGGTGCTTCTTCATAATTTTCTTGATTTTCAACACCTCCTTCATTATCTTTGCATCTTAGAACTTTTGAGTTCAATTTTGCTTACTCTTGGAAGTCATTTCAGTGATAGGTATATAATATGTGTAGTTGTTGACTATAAATTATATGAAATTTTCTTTGTCAGTTTCCTTTCTTTTATTTGCTATATGGATGCTGAAAAAGTAGTCACTTGAAAAAGAGATGTAAGTAATTTTGCCTCTGGAAAAGACTGATATGTAACATTTATTTACTTATTTTTATTTTTTTAATATAAATTTATTTATTTTAATTGGAGGTTAATTACTTTACAATATTGTATTCGTTTTGCCATACATCAACATGCATCCGCCACAGGTATACACGTGTTCCCCATCCTGAACCCCCCTCCCTCCTCCCTCCCCGTACCATCCCTCTGGGTCATCTCGGTGTACCAGCCCCAAGCATCCAGTATCCTGCATCGAACCCGGACTGGTGATTCGTTTCATATATGATATTATACATGTTTCAATGCCATTCTTCCAAATCATCCCACCCTCTCCCTCTCCCACAGAGTCATTTAAATACACTGAAAAATTTAGAAGGTATGTTGTGGTTTTATCTCTTTGACTTTAGGGAATTTAAAATAAGTCAATTTTTGCAAATGTGAATTATCAGTGAATCAGATAGTGAATCAGCTGGGAAAATCACATAAGTACCACAAGAATCAGAATGACCTTCAGAAATAAGCTGAAAGTGCATGTAAAGCAACTTAAAATTGAATGACTCAGGCAGATTAGAAGATTAAGGTTCAAATTTGTTTTTTTAACTAGTGTGTGAAACCACAGTGCTGTTGAGTCAGCTCCTCCTGATAATCCTTTTTGGTCAGAATTCTCTGCACATATACATTCATATTTTCTGACTAATGAGGGATATACTGGATTAGAAACTAATTGTTACTTTATAACAGGAAAAATAATCTGAGAAAATGGGATCTGGATATTAAAAAGTGGTCAGTTCGGTTCAGTCGCTCAGTCATGTCCGACTCTTTGTGACCCCATGAACCGTAGCACGCCAGGCCTCCCTGTCCATCACCAACTCCCGGAGTCCACTCAAACCCATGTCCATCGAGTCACTGATGCTCTCCAACCAATCTCATCCTCTGTCGTCCCCTTCTCCTGCCCTCAATCTTTCCCAGCATCAGGGTCTTTTCAAATGAGTCAGCTCTCTGCATCAGGTGGCCAAAGTATTGGAGTTTCAGCTTCAGCATCGATCCCTCCAATGAATATCCAGGACTGATCTCCTTTAGGATGGACTGGTTGGACCTCCTTGCAGTCCAAGGGACTCTCAAGAGTCTTCCCCAACACCACAGTTCAAAAGCATCAATTCTACTGTGCTCAGCTTTCTTTATAGTCCAACTCACATCCATATATGACTACTGGAAAAACTATAACCTTGACTAGACAGACCTTGTTAGCAAAGTAATGTCTCTGCTTTTGAATATGCTATCTAGGTTGGCCATAACTTTCCTTCCAAGGAGTAAGTGTCTTTTAATCATGGCTGCAGTCACCATCTGCAGTGATTTTGGAGCCCAGAAAAATAAAGTCATCCACTGTTTCCACTGTTTCCCTATCTATTTGCCATGAAGTGATGGGACTGGATGCCATGATCTTAGTTTTCTGAATGTTGAGCTTTAGGCCAACTTTTTCACTCTCTTCTTTCACTTTCATCAAGAGGCTCTTTAGTTCTTCTTCACTTTGTGCCACAAGGGTGGTATGTATCATCTGCATATCTGAGGCTATTGATATTTCTCCCGGCAATCTTGATTCCAGCTTGTGCTTCATCCACCCCAGCATTTCTCATGATGTACTCTGCGTATAAGTTAAATAAGCAGGGTGACTATATACAGCCTTGACGTACTTATTTTCCTATTTGGAACCAGTCTGTTGTTCCATGTCCAGTTTTAACTGTTGCTTCCTGACCTGCATACAGATTTCTCAAGAGGCAGGTCAGGTGGTCTGGTATTCCCATCTCTTTCAGAATTTTCCACAGTTTCTTGTGATCCACACAGTCAAAGGCTTTGGC
>NW_024072429.1:0-5433 GCF_014754425.2 Oryx dammah
GACATGCCCTTTACATCGTATACTTCTATCCAGACAAATGTTTTCTAAGCTTTATGGTGTTACTGCTCACCTACCCAACAGAACTCCAGTGCAGAGACCCGTGATCTTACCTCATTGCCCCAGAAGATTTGTTGTGTTGGTAAACAGTCCTCTATGGCTGTCCTCTGGCTGTTGTTTCCTTTTTATCTAGCCCTGTGATTTTTGCTTAGCAAAGCAAGAGGCCTATTAATATTTATAGATACAGTCAGCCCTTTGTATCCATGTATTCTCTGCATCCACCAATTCAGCAACTGCACATGGAAAAAAAAAAAAATATATATATATATTTAAATTCCAGAAGGTTCCGTGAAGCAAAACTTGAATTTGCTGAGCTCCAACAACTGTTTACATAGCATTTAGATTGTATTTACAATTGTTTACATAGCATTTACATCATGTTAGGTATTGTAATCAATCTAGAGATGAATTAAAGGGAGGGTATGTGTGAGTTATAATCAAATACTAGGCCATGTAAAGAGTTGAGCATCTGTAGATTTTGGCCCCAAGGGGGTCCTGGAACCACTGCCCCTCAACCCCCTCTCCCCAGCGGATACTGTAGTGGGTGACTGTGACTGCTAAGAGGCACCACATGCTGAAGTTACTAAGTGTATAAGTGCAAGTGAGGAGAGGGGAGAGGGTTAGTGCAGAAATTATTGGAGAGCACTAACGACTAGTAAGTTCCCTGACTGTCATCAGGTGAATGCTATTTCATTCAGCAAGTAGGTTTTTGGTAAACTAATTTAGAGCTGCTTTATCTATAGTAAGAGCTCAGTAAACAGTGTTGATTAAATAAAAAATGAAAATACGAAATAAAATGAAGCGTTAAATAGCTGAGCACTTAGAAGAGTTATGGTTATTCATATTCGAGGGCCAATTATTTACATTTATTGCTGTGGTCAACATGTCCAGTCTAGAAAAGATGCTCTGATCAAGGAGCAGAGTGAAGGGACCAGAACTTAGGGGGCACCCCAACTATGTATCATGTGGGGTAGGTTGGGTAGGGAAGGGGATGTGGAGGGGACCTGGGTCCTGTGTTTCCTGGTGACAGTAGCTGGTCTGTACAGTGAAGAAGCAGCTTTGGATCAGTCTGTTCTAGCCAGTTTAGGTGCAAGGCCTGCAGTGTCTGATGGGGCTGATGTGTCCTGATTAAATCCCCAGCCATCAATGCAAGAAGCAAAAGAGAAAATTATGTCTCTGTCCATCCCCCCTGCTCTGGTCAAAGTTTATCCCTTGGTGGGAATGGGAGTTCAGTGCAGTCTAACTAGTGTGCCAGTCCTGGAAACTTGTCATGTTCCCACCATAGCAATTGGACTCTTTAATAAGGAAAGTTATGTCTGCTATTTTTGCAGAATCAGGGACATATTTTATTCAGCTGTGTAATTTTGATTACTTCACATAATACTTGTGACATATTTTTCCATGTCATTAAACCTTTTTTTTAGTAGCATGATTGAAGAGATTTATTGTGAAGATGTGATCATACATAAAGCAGAAGTGTGATGAAGGCCCACAGGCCATCACCCAGCTCTCACGGTTATCAGCTTTTTTAATGCTGAAATAGCTTCATCACCACCCTCGCCATGCTTGCTTTATGGACCAACTTGAGATAAATTCCTGGCGTCATGCCGTTTGACTCTCAGGTACTTAAGTATGCATCTCAAAAATGTAATTTTTAATATGCTGCAATGGCACTATTATATTGAATGTAAATAGAAATTGTTTAGGGTTAGGGTAACCCTAACCCGCAAAGACATTAGTCTGTTAAATAGGCATTCACAGAGCTCTCTGCCACCCTACATGAGAACAGGTCCAGGCTGACGTGGTATGACCCTTGCTAAGTCCTCAGGTCTCTTTTCCCAGAGGGACGGCATGGGTGCCTGGTGGGTAAGCTGTGGATTGGACAGCTTTCCTCTGGGATCCCTCATTTGGACTCAAGGAAGCCTGAGACCCATAAGAAGGCATCAGCACTGCCTGGGATAGCTGGAGGGGATGATTTGGCCACATGTATCTGTCAAAATTCACCCCTTGACCCCAAAGTTTCAACTCTGGAAAATCTATCATAGATAAATATCCAAAATGAAGCATCACAAGCATCCCCCACCTCCCCATCGACTAAACTTACCATGCTTTCCAGCCTCTGTTGTGTTGACTCTGAATGACATGTGGGTTTGGGAATGACAGCTTGATCTTTAATTGCAGATTTTTCAGTTGACCTTTTTCTAATGGGTTTCCCATCTATTCACTAAGTAAACACTTAAGGATTGTGATTTTCAAATTTTGTCATTTCTTTGCATTTTTTTGGGGGCTGGAATTTTCCTCTACTGAAGACTTTTCTTTAATCACTCGTTGTTTAGTCTCTAAGTCATGTCCAACTCTTTGTGACCTCATGGACTACAGCATACCAGGCTTCCCTGTTCTTCACCATCTCCCAGAATTTGCTCAGATTTGTGTGTTGAGTTGGTGATACTATCTAAACATCTCATCCTCTGTTGCCCTCTTCTCCTTTTACCTTTAGTCTTTCCCAGCGTCACTCCCCCCCTCTCCCCCCCAGTGAGTCAGCTCTTCACACCAGGTGGCCAAAGTATTTGAGCTTCAACTTCAGCATCAGTCCTTCCAATGAATATTCAGGGTCAATTTCCTTTAGGATTGATTGGTTTGATCTCCTTGCTGTCCAAGAGACTCTCAAGAGTCTTCTCTAGCACTACAGTTTGAAGGCATCAATTCTTTGGTGTTCGGCCTTCTTTAATCACTAGGTATGTTTTATTGCCCCAAAATACAGTTCATACTGGAAGAGTAGTATTATTTATTTACCATTAAGTTTCTGTTATTTGTGGCAATTTGATGCCTTTGCATTCTCCAGTGACATCTACTGAGTTTTACTTTTCTTTTTCCTTTTCATATATTGAATGTGTTTGAGTGATTATTCTATAATAACATGACTTCTGATGACTGTATAGTAAGCTGTCATCTATATAAAACTATCCTTTTTTCTTAAATTTGTGTCTTTGTATTTGGACATTTCAGTGTGTGTGTTTTTTTTTTTTTTTACTAGTAACAAGCCATTTTTTACTGTACCAGGAACTGTGCTGAGAAGTTTACATGCGTTACCTTATCTAATCTTCACAATAATCTTGTGATGCTTCATTTTGGTCATTTATCTGTGATAGATTTTCCAGAGTTGAAACTTGGTAGTCAAGGGGTGAATTTTGACAGATTACAGATGCATGTGGCCAAATCTTCCCCTCCAGCTATCCCAGCCAGTGCTGATGCCCTCTTATGGGTCTCAGGCTTCCTTGAGTCCAAATGAGGGATCCCGGAGGAAACAGAGCTCACTGCCAGTTTGGTGATTCTTGAAAATTCCACATTCTTCCCCAGGCTGCCTGTTTTAGGATACAATTCTTAGGGTCTTCATGTAGATGCCTCAAGCATTCCAAGGAGGAGTCCTTTTGCTGTCCTCCTGATGCTGTCAAGAAGGCCTTCCCAGTTTTAAGGGGCAGAAGTGTGTGCAGACAGGTTAGACTATAGGAGAGAAAAATGGGAAGAGTGGAGTGGAGGCCATGGAATGAGCCCTGAAGCATGTGTACTGAACACAGTTAGCAGAGAAGCCAGTAAGGGCTTCAGGAGACCGTGGCTGGCAAGGTGGAGGCAATGGAGCATCGGAGGATGAGAGGAAGGTGTTCTAAGGAGTCAGAGGGAGTCAACAGTGAGAACGTTCTGAAGGCAGGGACATGGAGTGAGAGTGTCTTTGGTGTCATGCTGGTTACCGGTGTCTGTTGCACTCAGGGTGATAGTCAGATTAGACTTGTCAGCGCAGAGTGGACCGAACCAGGAAGGGGGGCCAGAGGCAGCAGGTCTCAGTAATTCTAGCTGGCAGGCTTTTCTTTCTTTTCTCTCTAGTATTTATCTGTTTAGCTGCACTGGGTCTTAGTTGCAGCATGTCTGTCCAAGGATCGAACCCTTCATCCCTGCATTGAGAGTGTAGAGTCTTATCCACTGGACAACCAGGCAAGTTTCTGGCAGGTTTTTTTAAATTGAAGTATAGTTGATTTACAATACTGTGTTAGTTTCAGGTATGCTACTGCTGCTAAGTAAGTCGCTTCAGTCGTGTCTGACTGTGCGACCCCATAGATGGCAGCCCACCAGGCTCCCCTGTCCCTGGGATTCTCCAGGCAAGAACACTGGAGTGGGTTGCCAGTTCCTTCTCCAATGCATGAAAGTGAAAAGTGAAAGTGAAGTCGTTCAGTCACATCTGATTCTTAGCGACCCCAAATCTGTATTTTTGCAGATTGTAGATTATTACAAGATATTGGGTATCCTGTGCTATACAGTAAATCCTTGTTGCTTATCTATTTTATGTATGATGGTTTGTGTTCGTTAATCTCATGCCCCAAATTTGTCCCTCCCCACTCCTTCATGAGTTTGTTTTCTATGTCTGTGAGTCTGTTTCTGTTTTTTATATATTCACTTGTATTATTTTTTAGATTCCACATATAAGTGAGATATAGTATTTGTCCTTTCTTTCTGACTTATTTCACAAAACATAATACACTCTAGGTCCATCCGTGTTGCTGCAAATGGCATTATTTCATTCTTTTCATGGCTGAGTAACATTCCATTGTATATACGTGCCACATCTTCTTTATCCATCAATGGACCTTTAGGTTGCTTCTATGTCTTGGCTATTGTAAATAGTGCTGCTGTGAACGCAGGAGTGCATATATCATTTTGAATCACTTTTCTGGATATATGCCTAGCTGTGGAATTGCTGAGTGATATGGTAGTTCTGTTTTAGTTTTTGAGAAACCTCCATATTGCTTTTCATAGTGGCTACACCAATTTACATTCCCACTAACAGTGTATGAAGGCTCCCTTTTCTCCACATCTTCTTCAATACTTTGTTGTTTGTAGCCTTTCTCATGATATAGCTGGTATTTTTGATGTGAAAGGAAATGAAGATATAGGACAGTAGTTGGTAGCAGGGAATGATGTGGGGTCAGGGAGACGTTTTAAAAAATTAATGTATTTGAGATTCTGGAAATGTCTGGTGAAGAAGGGCATGTTCATGATTCAGAGAGAAGGAACAGTTAAAGAGTGAAGTTTCATGCATGAAGCAAGGAATTCGATTCAGGACACAAAGGGAAGAACTTTTGTCTAGAGCAGGGTGTCCACCGTGAAGAGGAGGCAGAAGGAGGTGCAGGGGTGGGTATTCCAAGTATACACAGTCCCAGATTCTTCCATGTTCTCAGTAAATAAAACTTTGTAAAAACTTTGAGAAGTTTATCATCTCATTGGAAAGAGTGGCTTGAGGGAGGCAACTGCAAGCTGAGTTGAGAATGCAGAGCAGGGCTGAGCCTTACTGAGGTTTATAGTTAAGATGGTAAAGTGAGAACAGGT
>NW_024072430.1:0-5432 GCF_014754425.2 Oryx dammah
GGGAAAGACTAGAGATCTCTTCAAGAAAATAAGAGATACCAAGGGAACATTTCATGCAAAGATGGACTCGATAAAGGACAGAAATGGTATGGACCTAACAGAAGCAGAAGGTATTAAGAAGAGGTGGCAAGAACACACAGAAGAACTGTACAAAAAAGATCTTCATGACCCAGATAATCATGATGATGTGATCACTAATCCAGAGGCAGACACCTTGGAATATGAAGTCAAGTGGGCCTTAGAAAGCATCACTATGAACAAAGCTAGTGGAGGTGATGGAATTCCAGTGGAGCTGTTTCAAATCCTGAAAGATGATGCTGTGAAAGTGCTGCACTCAATATGCCAGCAAATTTGGAAAACTCAGCAGTGACCACAGGACTGGAAAAGGTCAGTTTTTATTCCAATCCCAAAGAAAGGAAATGCCAAAGAATGCTCAAACTACCGCACAATTGTACTCATCTCACACGCTAGTAAAATAATGCTCAAAATTCTCCAAGCCAGGCTTCAGCAATACATGAATCATGAACTTCCTGATGTTCAAGCTGGTTTTAGAAAAGGCAGAGGAACCAGACATCAAATTGCCAACATCCGCTGGATCATGGAAAAAGCAAGAGAGTTCCAGAAAAACATCTATTTCTGCTTTCTTGACTATGCCAAAGCCTTTGACTGTGTGGATCACAATAAACTGTGGAAAATTCTGAGAGAGATGGGAATACCAGACCATCAAACCTGCCTCTTGAGAAATCTGTATGCAGGTCAGGAAGCAACAGTTGTTCGAACTGGACATGGAACAACAGACTGGTTCCAAATAGGAAAAGGAGTATGTCAAGGCTGCATATTGTCACCCTGCTTATTTAACTTCTATGCAGAGTACATCATGAGAAACGCTGGACTGGAAGAAACACAAGCTGGAATCAAGATTGCCGGGAGAAATAGCAATCACCTCAGATATGCAGATGGCAGAAAGTGAAGAGGAGCTAAAAAGCCTCTTGATGAAAGTGAAAGAGGAGAGCGAAAAAGCTGGCTTAAAGCTCAACAATCAGAAAACGAAGATCCTGGCATCCGGTCCCATCACTTCATGGGAAATAGATGGGGAAACAGTGGAAATAGTGTCAGACTTTATTTTGGGGGGCTCCAAAATCACTGCAGATGATGATTGCAGCCATGAAATTAAAAGATGCTTACTCCTTGGAAGAAAAGTTATGACCAACCTAGATAGCATATTGAAAAGTAGAGACATTACTTTGCCAACTAAGGTCCATCTAGTCAAGGCTATGGTTTTTCCATTGGTCATGTATGGATGTGAGAGTTGGACTGTGAAGAAGGCTGAGCGCCAACGAATTGATGCTTTTGAACTGTGGTGTTGGAGAAGACTCTTGAGAGTCCCTTGGACTGCAAGGAGATCCAACCAGTGCATTCTGAAGGAGATCAGCCCTGGGATTTCTTTGGAAGGAATGATGCTAAAGCTGAAGCTCCAGTACTTTGGCCACCTCATGCGAAGGGTTGACTCATTGGAAAAGACTCTGATGCTGGGAGGGATTGAGGGCAGGAGAAGGGGATGACAGAGGATGAGATGTCTGGATGGCATCACGGACTCAATGGACGTGAACCTGAGTGAACTCCGGGAGATGGTGATGGACAGGGAGGTCTGGCGTGCTGCGATTCATGGGATCGCAAAGAGTGGGACACGACTGAGCAATTGAACTGAAACTGAACTGTTTCCATTGTTTCCCCTTCTATTTCCCATGAAGTGATGGGACCAGATGCCATGAGCTTAGTTTTTTGAATGTTGATTTTGAGCCAGCTTTTTCACTCTCCTCTTTCACTTTCATCAGGAGGCTCTTCAGTTCCTCTTCGCTTTCTGCCATAAGGGTAGTGTCATCTGCATATCTGAGGTTATTGCTTTTTCTCCCGGCAATCTTGATTCCAGCTTGTGCTTCATCCAGCCCAGCATTTCTCATGATGTACTCTGCATAGAAGTTAAATAAGCAGGATGACAATATGCAGCCTTGACGTACTCCTTTCCCAATATGGAATCCGTCCATTTTTCCATGGCCATTTCTGTTTCTTCTTGACCTGCACATAGATTTCTCAGGAGGCAGGGAAGGTGGTCTGGTATTCCCATTTCTTCAAGAATTTTCCACGGTTTGTTGCAATCCACACAAAGGGTTTTGCATAGTCAATAATGCAGAAGTAGATGTTTTTCTGGAACTCTCTTGCTTTTTCTATGATCCAGAGGATGTTGGCAATTTCATCTCTGGGTCCTCTGCCTTTTCTAAATCCAGCTTAAATATCTGGAAGTTCACGGTTCACATACTGTTGAGGCCTGCCTGGGTTGGAGAATTTTGAGCATTACATTGCTAGTGTGTGAGATGAGTGCAATTGAGCATTTAGGTAGTTTCTAATAATTTGATATTATAAAAATTTATTCTGCAAATAATATTGGTCACCTACTTTGTTTTGGTCATTATACTAAGTATTAGGGAAACAATAAAAAGAAACATCTACCTTTGTGAAGCTTATATTCCCATGAAGAGAGGTATATAATAAGCATTTTATAGTATGTAGGAAGATAATAAGTTCTATGAACAAATAAAATAAGGAAAGGAATAATGAGCATTTGAGTCTTATAATTTAAAAAGTTTTGCTTACTCATTTTTTACCTCTAAATTAATAACTATTCACAGTAAAAATGGGCTTCCCAGGTGGTGTTATTGGTAAAGAATCTGCCTGCTGATGCAGGAGTCTTATGAGATGCAGTTTGATCCCTGGGTCGGGAAGATCCCCTGGAAGAGGGCATGGCAACCCACTCCAGTATTCTTGCCTTGAGAATTCCTGTGAACAGAGGAGCCTGGAGGGCTACAGTCCATGGGGTTCCAAAGAGTTAGACACAACTGAAGTGTTTTAGCACATATGCACAGTAAAAATAAGGATAAATGTAGGAGGCTAGTTTTTTCAAAATCTTTTGGGGAGAGCCCCTGTAAAGCTTTGGATCTGCTGCTTGAAAATCTATTTTTTTTTTTTTCATCTTTATTCTGGATTCTTTTAGGACTTTCTTTTCCTTTGAGTTACAACATTTTATAAGGCTCTCAATCTGAAGACACTTTGTTTTGTTCTGTTTATTCTGCTGGCTCAGAGTTTATTTCTATCATTCTTTATTTTACCACTTTCATTCTCCATATTTTGTCTGATTAGAAAACTTTTGAAAATCTTTAACAAAATTTGGAATTCTTTGTTGTATTGCCCGGAGCCAGCACGAGGAGTCCCGCCCATGGCAAAGATCATGAGGTTAAGGTGCCTGACAGGAAAAGGTGATTGGGGCCTTAAGGGAGCCTCACTGGATCGGCTCATGCATCTGCCCCAAAACCAGAGTCTGCCTGCCTTACTGCATTGTGCTTTTTGCCTACTCTTCTGACATTATATGGGGGGCTATCCCCCACCACATCTCTCTGACAAGGAGTTAACTTAGGACTCCAGTTAATAAATCTCCTAGGCATGACAAGGGTGTTTCAGTCCAAAAACCTCTCTGCTGGCAGACTAGCTGTGTGATAGGATTATCCACACTCTTGCTATACATGATTGTTTACAACCTCTCAACCATAAACAGCACAGAGAGTTTGGAGTATTTTGAAAGTCTTAGTTAGCATAGGGTTTTTCTAAAGATAAAAACCATGTTGGTGAAGGATTTCATTGCGGAGTTAATGATTTCTGCCAGGCCTCCATATCCTTAGGCACCTGGGAGTATGTTCAGTTCAGTTCAGTCGCTCAGTCATGTCTGACTCTTTGCGACGCCATGAATTGTAGCACGCCAGGCCTCCCTGTCTATCATCATCTACCGGAGTTCACTCAGACTACGTCCATCGAGTCAGTGATGCCATCCAGACATCTCATCCTCTGTCATCCCCTTCTCCTCCTGCCCCCAATCCCTCCCAGCATCAGAGTCTTTCCAGTGAGTCAACTCTTCGGATGAGATGGCCAAAGTACTGGAGTTTCAGCTTTAACATCATTCCTTCCAAAGAAATCCCAGGGCTGATCTCCTTCAGAATGCACTGGTTGGATCTTCGTGCAGTCCAAGGGACTCTCAAGAGTCTTCTCCAACACCACAGTTCAAAAGCATCAACTCTCTATTAGCCTTCTTCACAGTCCAACTCTCACATCCATACATGACCACAGGAAAAACCATAGCCTTGACTAGATGAACTTTAGTCAGCAAAGTAATCTCTCTGCTTTTGAATATACTATCTAGGTTGGTCATAACTTTTCTTCCAAGGAGTAAGCGTCTTTTAATTTCATGGCTGCAATCACCATCTGCAGTGTTTCCACTGTTTCCCCATCTATTACCCATGAAATGATGGAACCGGATGCCAGGATCTTCTTTTTCTGAATGTTGAGCTTTAAGCCAACTTTTTCACTTTCTTCGTTCACTTTCATCAAGAGGCTTTTTAGTTCCTCTTCACTTTCTGCCATAAGGGTGGTGTCATCTGCATATCTGAGGTGATTGCTATTTCTCCCTGCAATCTTGATTCCAGCTTGTGTTTCTTCCAGTCCAGCGTTTCTCATGATGTACTCTGCATAGAAGTTAAATAAGCAGGGTGACAATATACAGCCTTGACATACTCCTTTTCCTATTTGGAATCAGTCTGTTGTTCCATGTCCAGTTCGAAAAGTTGCTTCCTGACCTGGATACAGGTTTCTCAAGAGGCAGAGCAGGTGGTCTGGTATTCCCATCTCTTTCAGAATTTTCCACAGTTTATTGTGATCCACATAGTCAAAGGCTTTGGCATAGTCAATACAGCAGAAATAGATGCTTTTCTGAAACTCTTTGCTTTTTCCATGATCCAGCGGATATTGTCAATTTGATCTCTGGTTCCTCTGCCTTTTCTAAAGCCAGCTTGAACATCAGGAAGTTCATGGTTCACGTATTGCTGAAGCCTGGCTTGGAGAATTTTGAGCATTACTTTACTAGCATGTGAGATGAGTACAGTTGTACAGTAGTTTGAGCATTCTTGGCATTGCCTCTCTTTGGAATTGGAATGAAAACTGACCTTTTCCAGTCCTATGACCACTGCTGAGTTTTCCAAACTTTCTGGCATATTGACTGCAGCACTTTCACAGCATCATCTTTCAGGATTTGAAACAACTCAACTGGAATTCCATCACCTCCACTAGCTTTGTTCATAGTGATGCTTTCTAAGGCCCACTTGACCTCACATTCCACAGTGTCTGGCTCTAGATTAGTGATCACACAATCATGATTACCTGGGTCGTGAAGATCTTTTTTGTACAGTTCTTCTGTGTGTTCTTGCCACCTCTTCTTAATATAGTCTGCTTCTGTTACGTCCATACCATTTCTGTCCTTTATCAAGTCCATCTTTGCATGAAATATTCCCTTGGTATCTCTTATTTTCTTGAAGAGATCTCTAGTCTTTCCC
>NW_024072431.1:0-5432 GCF_014754425.2 Oryx dammah
GACGTCTTATTCTCTCAGTTTTGGGGACTCGGACTCTGGGCATAACATTTGGGGGCTCGTCCGGGATCCCTTTAACTGGGAAGAATAACACTCTCCTGGTAGAAGGGGTTTTCTCACTTGGAGGAAAGCTATCTGAACACCGGTGTTAAGTCTGGTTAGCCAGTGTAAGACCAAGGCCCAGCTTACGCGCTGGAAGGCAGCTGGCTCTGGTGAGAAGAGAGCTCTTGTCAGGCTTAATCAGGAGCGAATTAGTCGTCTTAGCCGGCATAAGGCCAAGGCCCGGCATCATGCTGGGAAGGCGGCTGGCTCTGTGAACGCCTTGTTGGTAAGATAACCTAGAGGGATAGGAGGGTTCAGGGGGCCCAGGAAGACCTAGTACTGTGTTCTCAGCTGAGGTCTGTCTCTCCTCTGTTCGTCGCATCTTTGTGTGTGCCGGCATTGTCACTGCTTTCTGTGTGTTCGTCTTGTCTCCTTTGTTCTCTCCTGTAATCACGGGGCAAGAGACTTCCACTCCGCTGTCCCTTGTGACTGACCATTTTTCTGATTTTAAGTCTAGAGCACAGAATCTATCGGTGCTGGTGAAAAAGAACAAATTAATAACTTTTTGCAGCGCAGAATGGCCAACCTTCCATGTAGGCTGGCCCTCAGAAGGCACCTTTGACTTGGGAACTGTACACCAAGTCCGAGATATCATCTTCTGACTGCAGATCGGACACCCTGACCAAGCCCCCCCGCCCTTGGGTAAAACCTTTTTTTTTTTTTGCCTCAACAGGGATTTTCTACCCCTCAGGTGTTGGCGACACATGTAAGAAAAAACCCAAAGGATCTCAAGGAGCCTGAACCAACGGTGCCGCTATATACCCCATCTTGCAGGGGAAATTGTTAGGAGAAGCACACTGATTAAAACCACCCCACCCTGGCCAGGCACCGTAGTAACCATCTGCATGAGTTGTTTTATGACAAGAGATCCTGATAAAAAATACGGAACTAATAAGCCTACCCCAACTGGAAGAGTTCGGGAAAGGTTTAAAGGAGACACCGCCTGTACATTGTGAGCCACGCAGCAGAGCAGTTCTCCTGGGTTTCCTTACCCTGCTGCTCTCCACCCGGGTGCCCTTTCCCAGTAAAATCTCTTGCTTTGTCAGCACATATGTCTCCTCGGACAATTCATTTCCGAGTGTTAGACAAGAGCCCAGTTTCCCTCTTCCTGCAACAAATGGTGACTCTGGTGGGATTCTTCTTCGCCAAGACTGACATCCTGACCACTCGGGGTGCTCAGGGGCCAGCTTGCCTGCCAATGGACTAGACCCAGCAGCCGCAACCAGGACCCTTTTGTCCCTGGTTTCCTCCTGATGCAGACAACTGGCCAGAGTGCCCCAACCGGTAAGAAACAAGAAACTTTATTGATCTCTCTCCCCTTCCCTCTCTGTCTCCTCTCCTTAACCCTTCCTATCATTCCCTGTTTTTCTAGTCCCCTGGTCCTAGATGGAAAAATCTGGTCGAAGGGCCCTCAGCCTAAGCTGAGGATTGGAAACTGATCACCTCCTCTTGGCAGAGAACTCAAATTCTGGTTCTGATTTCTGGTAGGGCCGAGTTCCAGTCCTCCCTTCTCTGGAAGCCCAGGGAAAAGTCCCGTAAGGCCTGGGTATCTGTAGGTGGCAGGAGACGTCTGTAAGGCCACCCCTTTTGCCCCCTCTCCTGCCTCCTCCCCCTTCTTCTTTCAACCTGGCTTCCTTTCCTCCCTTAAAATCTTTGATGTTACGGAAAGGCTTGGTGGGCTACAGTCCACAGGTCACAAACAGTCTGATACAACTGAGCGACTTCACCTTCACTTTGAAGAAGACTGCCGGGTTTATATGTGTGTGTTTTAACTCTGTGATCTGTGTAGTGATTTTTGATGGCCATTTTGCTTTGTCTGGCTACCATGTGGTTTAGACCTGCCGCCATTTGTTAGAACTTGATTTTCTTTCCCTGTGCCTTGAGACCAGGGCTCTTAAGAACACTTATCTAGACTATCTCTAACTCCTGACACTGAGAAGAAAAAAAAAGACTTAAAGCTAAATCTTGCACTGTGTCTGTCTAAATATGTCTTGGTATGTCTCTGTCTCTGGGTAATATTTTTGAGGTTAATTTGTATATGAGATCTATTTATTTGGCTTAAAAAGAAAAAGGAGTAAGTGCTTACAAATCAAGTAATTCTAAATTAAACAATAAATTCCAGGTTCATGTAAACTGGGAAATATTCAATGTTAAATACCTGATATTAATGTTTGTTTGTTGACCTATTTAATATAGACCTGTCTTAGAGTACTTAATGTTAAAATATATATATTTTCATTGTACCTAGGTTTAATATGTTAAATATTATATTTGTTACAAGTTTGTCAACAAGAAAATTACCTCAAGTAAAAAAAAAAAAAAACTTCAAAAAAATGTAAATGAGATATGAGCTTTTAGATAGACTCTATTAAAAATAATTATGCTTTAGGAATGTCTGTCTGAAATAGTCTGTCAAAATAAGGGTAACTTTAAGGAGAAAAAGATATTTCAAAATGTTAAATACCAGTTTGTTAATGGAGGTCTGCATCTAGTAAGACTCATCTCTTAGATAGTTCTTTGCTGTTATGAGATGTTAATGTAAAATTTAATTGAATTCTTGAAGAACACCCTAAGTTTATTTCTGAAGCTTATCTCAGTAATCTATCTTTGGATGAAGATCAGATGCCTCATGACCTGCAACCAGGACTGGAAAAAGACATAATTTAAGGGACTGTCTCCAACATGGATGGAAGGACTTTTTTATCAGGAGAAACTACACTACACCAGGATGAAAAGACGACGACATCAGAGGTAGACAGCTTCCCCGAGATGCTGGACCTGATTCGTATGATCATTTATGTTTTCTTGACTTCTTAGACCTTTACATATAAGTCAAATGCTTTTCTATCATAGGCCTGATCCTATGCTAGTTTCAAAATCAATCCAATTGTTGAGTTTGTGGCCAATAACCTGTGTCTAGTTCTGGGTTATCTTGGTAAATTTCTCTATTACCAGACTCTAACTGGTTGACCCTGAGAAAATTTACTTAAAAAAATTAAATCATACTAAAGATAATCAGTCTAGTGACACTAAAAAAACTGGGCTATGTTCCTTATAGATGGTGCCAATATATAATTTCCCTGGAAGATAAAGATTCTACAGGGCAGACTAAGTCAGATGACCTGAAGATATACTGGCCTACATCTAATGAAAGTTCTTAATATAAGTCTTACTTGTGACTTTACTAATACTGCTGGCTATGTTATTTGTATTTCACCTGTTTTACAAAATTGCTGTTTCTTACACTGTATGTGTGTGAGGCCTCTAATAGAATAATATATAGTCCCATATGAGATCAATGATGGTAACAGTATAACTCTAGATATGGCAAAAAGCAACAAGAAGGAATATTTTCCTGGACCAAAAAGCTAGTAAGACAGGTGGTCCAGAGAATTTTAGATACTGTTTCATGGCCTAGTCCAGTAACAGCACATTGAGTGGCCTGTTTACCTGAAAATGGACACTCTCAGCACCGTGGGATAAAATGGTCATGCAGTGCCCCTCTCATAATCGTGGTCAAGTTTATGAGCAAAAAGGGCTCTGCCAACTGAAGACTGACACTCGCCATCTGCATCTACAAAGATTAAATCATGGCCGCTGCAACTGCTGACTTTCAACGCCCCTGAAAGGAGTTCAGGGTAAAAATCAGAAATGAGGCACTCTGTGCTCTGCGAAAAACTGGCAAAACAGGCCATCAGATAGTTAGATTTTTTTCAGGAAAAGATTTTATGAGTCCCAATTCTTGCATCTTCTCATATCTAGAAAAACACAGACGTCATTAATGGTAAAATCTGCTTTGGCTATTAAAAAAAATAGTTTACAATTAAAAGTCAAAATAAAGTAGCTATGGTTCAGATATCCTGGGAAATAACTAGGTGATGTTATGGGTGTACTTTCAGATTAGACCTTGTATTGCTAAACACTTGAGTTTTCTGAGTCGTGTCAGGCTTGGATGCCACCATTTTCAAAACAATGTCTGCTGGAAGCTACTAACCTTACTTTTTATAAAACTAGGCAACTGGCTACATGGCTACAAGCCTCCCTGAAATGCCAGGTCCAGACTGGGTTTCAGACCTATTCTTCTAAAAAGAAATGAGATTAGGATTTTAATCATACAAGACTCAGATCTAAAACTTGGAACTCAGAAATACTTCCGATTCAGTGTCTATACTCCAAGCTGGGGCAGTCCTATGCCCTATTTTGACAGAAAGTTATCATAGTCATTGTTGCCTAGTTCCCTAAAATTAAAACTGAGCAGGACTCTGTGGGGCTCTGGAGTACAGATCTGCTCTGTGTTCTCCATTTCTTATCTGTAGGATATAGACTTTGTTCAGCCTCCTTGGCCTTCCCTGAATTCCAAAGCGTAGATTCAAACAATTGCTAATCAGGGAAGGGAGGGGATACAAAAACAGAAACTATCAAAGGTTGGTACAGCCTCCAGACAGAGTCCTGGTTCCTACTCAAAGAAATATGCATAACTATGTCTTTGAGCCCCTACCCAGGTAAAAGATGGTAACTTCAGACTGAACACAAGATTCTTGGAGCACTGCTCTGTTGCCTCACCACCAACCAATCAGAAGGGGTCACAAACCCTGTAACCCTCACCCCAAATGTTGCCTTCTGTTTCCAGGGACGAGAGATGATCATCCTGTTAGGTCTTTTGTTTGGCCCTTGTCTATTTCATCTCTGAGAGGGAGAGGGGCCAACTAAATTGCTGCAACTACAAGGGTAAAAGCTGGTTTCAGATGTGAAAAACCCCAACTTAGATCAGGTAGAGAGACTTCTGCTCTGCTAGGCAGGCCTACGCCCACGCACAGCAGAAAGAAATTACAGAAGAAAGAGACCTCCACCCCAATTCCCCAAAAATATCTTGAGTATGAAGTCTCTCAGGGGGCCTATGTGCTGTGTTAAGGGAAAAAAAAAAAAAAGACGTTTTTATGTAAATCACTCAGGGGTAATCAGGGAGTCCCTGGCCAAGATAAAAAAGGGCTAAATCAAAAAAAAAAAAAAGGAAAAAAAAAGTCTCAAAATTAATTTGAGTCCTGGTTCAAACAGTCCCTGTGGTTAACAATGCTAATTTCCACCCTGATGGGCCCTCTAATACTGTTACTATTAATACTTTTGGTCCATGCATAATAACTAAGCTTGTTGCCTTTGTAAAAGACCGCGTCAATACCGTTCAAGTAATGGCACTGAGGCAACAATATCAGGCAGTGTCTCAGAATAGAGAGGAAGATTCCTCTCAAGGATAAAAAGACAGGGGGAAATGTTAGGACCAAACAGGCACCATGACAGGCTTCAGGGGGCCAAGGTAGGCCTAAGTCTCCTTTACA
>NW_024072432.1:0-5432 GCF_014754425.2 Oryx dammah
GACGTCTTATTCTCTCAGTTTTGGGGACTCGGACTCTGGGCATAACATTTGGGGGCTCGTCCGGGATCCCTTTAACTGGGAAGAATAACACTCTCCTGGTAGAAGGGGTTTTCTCACTTGGAGGAAAGCTATCTGAACACCGGTGTTAAGTCTGGTTAGCCAGTGTAAGACCAAGGCCCAGCTTACGCGCTGGAAGGCAGCTGGCTCTGGTGAGAAGAGAGCTCTTGTCAGGCTTAATCAGGAGCGAATTAGTCGTCTTAGCCGGCATAAGGCCAAGGCCCGGCATCATGCTGGGAAGGCGGCTGGCTCTGTGAACGCCTTGTTGGTAAGATAACCTAGAGGGATAGGAGGGTTCAGGGGGCCCAGGAAGACCTAGTACTGTGTTCTCAGCTGAGGTCTGTCTCTCCTCTGTTCGTCGCATCTTTGTGTGTGCCGGCATTGTCACTGCTTTCTGTGTGTTCGTCTTGTCTCCTTTGTTCTCTCCTGTAATCACGGGGCAAGAGACTTCCACTCCGCTGTCCCTTGTGACTGACCATTTTTCTGATTTTAAGTCTAGAGCACAGAATCTATCGGTGCTGGTGAAAAAGAACAAATTAATAACTTTTTGCAGCGCAGAATGGCCAACCTTCCATGTAGGCTGGCCCTCAGAAGGCACCTTTGACTTGGGAACTGTACACCAAGTCCGAGATATCATCTTCTGACTGCAGATCGGACACCCTGACCAAGCCCCCCCGCCCTTGGGTAAAACCTTTTTTTTTTTTTGCCTCAACAGGGATTTTCTACCCCTCAGGTGTTGGCGACACATGTAAGAAAAAACCCAAAGGATCTCAAGGAGCCTGAACCAACGGTGCCGCTATATACCCCATCTTGCAGGGGAAATTGTTAGGAGAAGCACACTGATTAAAACCACCCCACCCTGGCCAGGCACCGTAGTAACCATCTGCATGAGTTGTTTTATGACAAGAGATCCTGATAAAAAATACGGAACTAATAAGCCTACCCCAACTGGAAGAGTTCGGGAAAGGTTTAAAGGAGACACCGCCTGTACATTGTGAGCCACGCAGCAGAGCAGTTCTCCTGGGTTTCCTTACCCTGCTGCTCTCCACCCGGGTGCCCTTTCCCAGTAAAATCTCTTGCTTTGTCAGCACATATGTCTCCTCGGACAATTCATTTCCGAGTGTTAGACAAGAGCCCAGTTTCCCTCTTCCTGCAACAAATGGTGACTCTGGTGGGATTCTTCTTCGCCAAGACTGACATCCTGACCACTCGGGGTGCTCAGGGGCCAGCTTGCCTGCCAATGGACTAGACCCAGCAGCCGCAACCAGGACCCTTTTGTCCCTGGTTTCCTCCTGATGCAGACAACTGGCCAGAGTGCCCCAACCGGTAAGAAACAAGAAACTTTATTGATCTCTCTCCCCTTCCCTCTCTGTCTCCTCTCCTTAACCCTTCCTATCATTCCCTGTTTTTCTAGTCCCCTGGTCCTAGATGGAAAAATCTGGTCGAAGGGCCCTCAGCCTAAGCTGAGGATTGGAAACTGATCACCTCCTCTTGGCAGAGAACTCAAATTCTGGTTCTGATTTCTGGTAGGGCCGAGTTCCAGTCCTCCCTTCTCTGGAAGCCCAGGGAAAAGTCCCGTAAGGCCTGGGTATCTGTAGGTGGCAGGAGACGTCTGTAAGGCCACCCCTTTTGCCCCCTCTCCTGCCTCCTCCCCCTTCTTCTTTCAACCTGGCTTCCTTTCCTCCCTTAAAATCTTTGATGTTACGGAAAGGCTTGGTGGGCTACAGTCCACAGGTCACAAACAGTCTGATACAACTGAGCGACTTCACCTTCACTTTGAAGAAGACTGCCGGGTTTATATGTGTGTGTTTTAACTCTGTGATCTGTGTAGTGATTTTTGATGGCCATTTTGCTTTGTCTGGCTACCATGTGGTTTAGACCTGCCGCCATTTGTTAGAACTTGATTTTCTTTCCCTGTGCCTTGAGACCAGGGCTCTTAAGAACACTTATCTAGACTATCTCTAACTCCTGACACTGAGAAGAAAAAAAAAGACTTAAAGCTAAATCTTGCACTGTGTCTGTCTAAATATGTCTTGGTATGTCTCTGTCTCTGGGTAATATTTTTGAGGTTAATTTGTATATGAGATCTATTTATTTGGCTTAAAAAGAAAAAGGAGTAAGTGCTTACAAATCAAGTAATTCTAAATTAAACAATAAATTCCAGGTTCATGTAAACTGGGAAATATTCAATGTTAAATACCTGATATTAATGTTTGTTTGTTGACCTATTTAATATAGACCTGTCTTAGAGTACTTAATGTTAAAATATATATATTTTCATTGTACCTAGGTTTAATATGTTAAATATTATATTTGTTACAAGTTTGTCAACAAGAAAATTACCTCAAGTAAAAAAAAAAAAAAACTTCAAAAAAATGTAAATGAGATATGAGCTTTTAGATAGACTCTATTAAAAATAATTATGCTTTAGGAATGTCTGTCTGAAATAGTCTGTCAAAATAAGGGTAACTTTAAGGAGAAAAAGATATTTCAAAATGTTAAATACCAGTTTGTTAATGGAGGTCTGCATCTAGTAAGACTCATCTCTTAGATAGTTCTTTGCTGTTATGAGATGTTAATGTAAAATTTAATTGAATTCTTGAAGAACACCCTAAGTTTATTTCTGAAGCTTATCTCAGTAATCTATCTTTGGATGAAGATCAGATGCCTCATGACCTGCAACCAGGACTGGAAAAAGACATAATTTAAGGGACTGTCTCCAACATGGATGGAAGGACTTTTTTATCAGGAGAAACTACACTACACCAGGATGAAAAGACGACGACATCAGAGGTAGACAGCTTCCCCGAGATGCTGGACCTGATTCGTATGATCATTTATGTTTTCTTGACTTCTTAGACCTTTACATATAAGTCAAATGCTTTTCTATCATAGGCCTGATCCTATGCTAGTTTCAAAATCAATCCAATTGTTGAGTTTGTGGCCAATAACCTGTGTCTAGTTCTGGGTTATCTTGGTAAATTTCTCTATTACCAGACTCTAACTGGTTGACCCTGAGAAAATTTACTTAAAAAAATTAAATCATACTAAAGATAATCAGTCTAGTGACACTAAAAAAACTGGGCTATGTTCCTTATAGATGGTGCCAATATATAATTTCCCTGGAAGATAAAGATTCTACAGGGCAGACTAAGTCAGATGACCTGAAGATATACTGGCCTACATCTAATGAAAGTTCTTAATATAAGTCTTACTTGTGACTTTACTAATACTGCTGGCTATGTTATTTGTATTTCACCTGTTTTACAAAATTGCTGTTTCTTACACTGTATGTGTGTGAGGCCTCTAATAGAATAATATATAGTCCCATATGAGATCAATGATGGTAACAGTATAACTCTAGATATGGCAAAAAGCAACAAGAAGGAATATTTTCCTGGACCAAAAAGCTAGTAAGACAGGTGGTCCAGAGAATTTTAGATACTGTTTCATGGCCTAGTCCAGTAACAGCACATTGAGTGGCCTGTTTACCTGAAAATGGACACTCTCAGCACCGTGGGATAAAATGGTCATGCAGTGCCCCTCTCATAATCGTGGTCAAGTTTATGAGCAAAAAGGGCTCTGCCAACTGAAGACTGACACTCGCCATCTGCATCTACAAAGATTAAATCATGGCCGCTGCAACTGCTGACTTTCAACGCCCCTGAAAGGAGTTCAGGGTAAAAATCAGAAATGAGGCACTCTGTGCTCTGCGAAAAACTGGCAAAACAGGCCATCAGATAGTTAGATTTTTTTCAGGAAAAGATTTTATGAGTCCCAATTCTTGCATCTTCTCATATCTAGAAAAACACAGACGTCATTAATGGTAAAATCTGCTTTGGCTATTAAAAAAAATAGTTTACAATTAAAAGTCAAAATAAAGTAGCTATGGTTCAGATATCCTGGGAAATAACTAGGTGATGTTATGGGTGTACTTTCAGATTAGACCTTGTATTGCTAAACACTTGAGTTTTCTGAGTCGTGTCAGGCTTGGATGCCACCATTTTCAAAACAATGTCTGCTGGAAGCTACTAACCTTACTTTTTATAAAACTAGGCAACTGGCTACATGGCTACAAGCCTCCCTGAAGTGCCAGGTCCAGACTGGGTTTCAGACCTATTCTTCTAAAAAGAAATGAGATTAGGATTTTAATCATACAAGACTCAGATCTAAAACTTGGAACTCAGAAATACTTCCGATTCAGTGTCTATACTCCAAGCTGGGGCAGTCCTATGCCCTATTTTGACAGAAAGTTATCATAGTCATTGTTGCCTAGTTCCCTAAAATTAAAACTGAGCAGGACTCTGTGGGGCTCTGGAGTACAGATCTGCTCTGTGTTCTCCATTTCTTATCTGTAGGATATAGACTTTGTTCAGCCTCCTTGGCCTTCCCTGAATTCCAAAGCGTAGATTCAAACAATTGCTAATCAGGGAAGGGAGGGGATACAAAAACAGAAACTATCAAAGGTTGGTACAGCCTCCAGACAGAGTCCTGGTTCCTACTCAAAGAAATATGCATAACTATGTCTTTGAGCCCCTACCCAGGTAAAAGATGGTAACTTCAGACTGAACACAAGATTCTTGGAGCACTGCTCTGTTGCCTCACCACCAACCAATCAGAAGGGGTCACAAACCCTGTAACCCTCACCCCAAATGTTGCCTTCTGTTTCCAGGGACGAGAGATGATCATCCTGTTAGGTCTTTTGTTTGGCCCTTGTCTATTTCATCTCTGAGAGGGAGAGGGGCCAACTAAATTGCTGCAACTACAAGGGTAAAAGCTGGTTTCAGATGTGAAAAACCCCAACTTAGATCAGGTAGAGAGACTTCTGCTCTGCTAGGCAGGCCTACGCCCACGCACAGCAGAAAGAAATTACAGAAGAAAGAGACCTCCACCCCAATTCCCCAAAAATATCTTGAGTATGAAGTCTCTCAGGGGGCCTATGTGCTGTGTTAAGGGAAAAAAAAAAAAAAGACGTTTTTATGTAAATCACTCAGGGGTAATCAGGGAGTCCCTGGCCAAGATAAAAAAGGGCTAAATCAAAAAAAAAAAAAAGGAAAAAAAAAGTCTCAAAATTAATTTGAGTCCTGGTTCAAACAGTCCCTGTGGTTAACAATGCTAATTTCCACCCTGATGGGCCCTCTAATACTGTTACTATTAATACTTTTGGTCCATGCATAATAACTAAGCTTGTTGCCTTTGTAAAAGACCGCGTCAATACCGTTCAAGTAATGGCACTGAGGCAACAATATCAGGCAGTGTCTCAGAATAGAGAGGAAGATTCCTCTCAAGGATAAAAAGACAGGGGGAAATGTTAGGACCAAACAGGCACCATGACAGGCTTCAGGGGGCCAAGGTAGGCCTAAGTCTCCTTTACA
>NW_024072433.1:0-5431 GCF_014754425.2 Oryx dammah
ATTGAGTTTAAAGTGGCTCAGCAGTAAAGAATCTGCCTGCAATTCAGGAGACGCACGAGACGTGGGTCCCATCCCCGGGTCAGGAGTATCCCCTGGAGGAGGAACTGGCAGCCCCCTGCAGTATTCTTGACTGGAGAATCCCATGGAAAGAGGAGCCTGGCAGGCTACAGTCCATGGGGTTGCAAAGAGCTGGACATGACTGAGTGACTGAGCAAACAAGAACACACATAAACTGGCTCAAGTTCACCTTCCTGAGCAAAAGTCATCTGGGGTACTGTTCATGGATTCACCTGGGGTTACAGGTAGTCCGTTCCCCTGCCCCTGATTCATAAGTTGAAATCCTGACCCATCCTTTCCCCTGCAATGACTGTATTAGGAGATAAGGCCTTTAAGGCAGTAATTAGGTAAAAAGAGACCATAAGTGCAGAGTCGTAACCCAATAAGACTGGTGCCCTTATTAGAAGAGTCATCGGATTTCTTTCTCTCTCCCTCTACACACTGAGCAGGAAGGCTTCTAAATTTTTCCCTTTTCCCTGCATCACTAAGGGAGAAAGGAAACTAGAACTTATCTGGAGGGAACCCGCAGAAGTAACTCTGTATTGATTGGTTGGGGGGGAGGTGGTGGGGGAAACAATGGAGCACCTGGGTGTCCTCAGGGGTGCTTGAGGTCCATAGGACCAGTATCTGCCTGAGGCAGTCACACCTGGTAAGCAGGTGCTTATATATGGGAGCACTGGGGAAACGCCCTAACACAGCATGGGGGAGGGGCTGCTAGAGAGAGGGAGAGGTTTCCACCTGAAACTAACACATTCCAGGGAGACGGGACAGCAGCACACCGGGCGGGACCTACTGTGCGGCAGGCACTGGCCCAGGCCACGGACACGCGTGGGGCTTCACCCTCATGGACACATAGGGAGACACTGTTTCCATTTTACAGGTGAGGTCAGTTAAGGAGCCCCGGGTCACTCAGGTGGGATGTGGCAAAGGCCAGAGGTTTAGCTCAGGGTCCGCTGCCCTCGCAGAGCAGCTGGGTGCACAGCAGGGCAAGAGCTGGAGGAAGCAGCCTCTGTGGTGACGCCCCAGGGCCTGGAGCAGGAGGAGGCTGAGACCAAGGGAGAGGGCAGGAGAGGCTCCGGATGCTGGGAGGCCACCTCCCCTGCCCCTCCTGGCCTTGGCGACTCCCCCTGCTGTCCCCCTCCCCGGTCCAGCCTGCACTTCTGAGTCAGTTGCTAATGACAGTGGGAGAGGAAGTGAGCACCTTAACTGGCTCTCTTGAGAGAACAAACCCTATTTCCTTTTAGGTTCCCCAGAAAAGAGTCATCATGGGCAGAAGAAACAGGGTTGGCCCTCTCTTGTAGACTTTCCTGAGTTACTAAGACTCTGGACTTCCTATAAAAGTCCTCCCAAATAGACCTATTGTCAGGTGGAAATAAGTTGAGGTAGAAAAGAGCAGTGTGCTCTCAGCCCTTCCTGTGAACTCTGCATCCATCCAAATGGCCTGATCACCCACCCTGGGCCACTGGGACCAAAGTCACTGGTGTCATTGTTGCCTTCATGGAAAGACTACAGGGACCTAGACATCGCCCACTCAGTGGACATGAGTTTGAGCAAGCTCCAGGAGTTGGTGATGGACAGTGAAGCCAGGCGTGCTGCAATCCGTGGGACTGCAAAGACTTAGACACATGACTGAGTGACTGAACTGAACTGAACTGAGACTACAAGGGTTGTCGGTGACATGCTCAGAATGGCTAAGCGGTGGACTTAGGGCCCTCTCCCAGGTACCATGGGAGCAGAGCAGGGGACTTCTGGGGGTTTCTCGGATGAAGTGTTGCCAGGATTGGGCTTTGAAAGATGAGCAGAACTTTGCCACGTGGTAGGAGCAGGTGTAGGAGCAGGTGTTTCTGGAAGAAGGATCTGAGGGAGGAAGCACCTGGAACCCGCATGAGTGTGCCCCTCAACAGCAGGAGTATGACCAGTATACAGTGAGCAGCTGGTATCTTCTGGGACTGTGCCAAGTGCTGGCAGTGCGAAGGTGAATAAGGCAGGCAGGCTGGCGAGTGAGGGCGGATGGAGAGGGTGGAGGGGCTGGGAAGAAGGCCATGGAGCAGACGGAGCACTATTGGCAAAGGACCTCACAGAGCCCAAGGCACAATGTACTCGGCCATGAAGGACTGAACAGGACAGGACTGGGCTTGTGTACCTAAGGGAGTCAACAGGGAGGGTGGGATTAGCTCAGGGTGGGGCCTGGTGGGCACGGTGTTTGTTTAATCTGAGCTACCCAGATGTAAGGACATTCACTTTCCCTTTTGCTTCTCCAGGTATATCTGGGCTCAGAGGGTGTGTCTGGTTTATTGCACAGCTGGTGGCTGCATCTGCAGAGCTGAGAACAACTGGATCTTGTTCACACTCGGCCAGAGGAAGACTCCTGGGTAAGCAGGGGTTAGGACCCCTCCATCTCCCCATCCTCAGGACAGCTGCCTGAGAAAAGGATGATTGTCACTAGTTGACAGAATGAAACAGAAGCTCAGAGAGATGAGGTCATGGGCAGAGGGGCAGGTTAAGCAGGGGCAGAGCCTGGACGTGGGGGCAGGTGTGTCTGATGGCTTCCTCCCACCCCCGAGGCCTGTGAACGGTGCAGAGGGAGGTTGACACTTGCTCAGGTGGACTCAGCTCAGGATGTGGACTCCTGAGATGTGAGCGGTGACCCCAGAAGGAAGATGGGCGTTGGGGGTGCTCTGCCCTTTGGGAAATTTGGAAAAAGCAGATGGGTAGAGGACAGGAGAATCAAAGCCTCTTCTCTTATGGCCTGGCCACCTTGAGGCTGCCTGTAGGGTGGGGAAAGGGTTCCTTTTGAGATGCAAGGAATCCAGGTTCATCACCACCCTGTCTCTGAGTGCCTGCTCAGTGCCAGGTCCTGAGAGAAACTGAGGCCTGAGAGGGGAGGGGCAGGAGACCAAGTGGGGAAATGCAGGGCATTGCCTTCCTGTGCTCTCTGGGCCCTCAGCTCAGGGCTGCCCATGATGGTTGATCATGTGTGGGGAAGATGGTCCAGATGGAGGAGGTGAGAAGGGCTTACTACACAATGTATACATTATGATCCTGGTTTTGCAATATTAAGAGAAAAAGTCAAACTGTAGACACAATAGTGTAACAGGAAGGGTGTAGGCTTAGATCTACATGTTTAGACAGGCAGAGATAAACTTAGGAACTTTGGGGTTATTAAAATCATATTCCTGGGACCTCCTTGGTGGTCCAGTGGTTAAGACTGCCTGCTTCCACTGAAGGGGTTGTGGGTTCAGTCCCTGGTTGGGGAATTAAGATCCCACATAGTAGGTAGTGCAGCTAAACAAAACAAAACAAAACAGAGTGTACAATTTGGTCAGTTTAAACAGAATAAAAGAAAATCCCATTCCCTACTTACATACCAGTGGTCTTGGCCTCTACCCTGCCCATGGAGAGCTGTGTGACCCTGGACAAGCCACCTCCCCAGGGACTGTTGTTCAGTTCTCTTACCCAGTTTTAAAAGCTGGTTTCAGTCTGCTCATATGGGTTTGTAGCTTCTCTGTGTGTTGGGGACATTCACCTTTATCTTCTCTCAGCATTGCAGACATTGTCTCCAGACCTCTTGCATTTTGATTTGGTTTACGGTGTCCTTAGCAATTTCTAATTTTTAAGAGGTCTAATGGTTTCTGGGATTTGTGTCTTGGTGAGACATTTTCCTCAAGTTAGCAGTATTTTTCCAGTATGTTTTCATTTCTTCCAGTATGTTTGTAGATTTTTTTTCACTCTGCTTTACCTTTAGATCCCTTTAGGTTTCACTAATGGATTAGAGCTTTTTGTTTCTTCTTCCGCCTTTTCTCCTCCTTCTACCTTCTCCCTCTTTCCTTTTCTCTCCTCCTCCTCTCCTACTCTCCCAGACTCCCTACCTTCCTTCCTGCATGTCTGCTGCTTTATTTCCTTAAAGCAGGATTTACTTAACAGGTACCTATTGCAATCAAAAAGGAATACACTGTTTTTTCCTGCCTTTAAAGGATCCTCTAGCGACTTCACTTTTACTTTTCACTTTCCTGCATTGGAGAAGGAAATGGCAACCCACTCCAGTGTTCTTCCCTGGAGAATCCCAGGGACGGGGGAGCCTGGTCGGCTGCTGTCTATGGGGTCACACAGTGTTGGATATGACTGATGTGACTTAGCAGCAGCAGCAGTGCAGTAAGGCATTATTCAGATTTTAGCAGGAGCCGATGTCTTTCCACAATTCTCTCTTCCTCTTTCTCCTGCTGTAAAAATATCATGGCTAGAGTAAGGAAACATGAGGAAATACAGGTGTTTCCTGCCACCTGAAAGTACACTATTCCTCCAAAACCAAGATGGCGTAATGTGAAGAAGATATAGGCCTCACTTCACAGTTTACTGGCAGAGAGTGACCTTTTGGAAAGCAAGGGATGCCCATAAATGGAAACACTCAGAAACCTGATGGCACTCTCTGTCAGAAAGAGCTTTTATCAAGCAGATAAGGAAAGAAATGGAATTACCCAACTGCAGGTAAAAGAGGTGTGCTGCTGTGTTTTCATGAAGCTGGTTGCTTCATGTCCCAGTAACGGGTCCCACACCTCATATTCTAGCCAGGCTGTGCCTGGGAGGGTGGAGGGAGCCCCGGAGGCTCTGGAGCTGGAGGAGCAGCAAAGAAGAGACAGGGTCCCTGCCCATTGCTGGGAGCTGCAAAAACTCCACACAAACAGACCCACAACGAGGAAAGTGCAAGATTCCAGGGGAGACTGGAGAGGAACTGGGGGAGACAGCAGTGGGAGGAGGCTTTGGAGTGGGAACTCTAAATACAGGTAACATTTCACCTGGTGAGGCAGGTGGGTAAAAGCCTTGGAGGGGGTGAGGCAGCCTGAGCGAAGGCCTGGAGGCTGGGGGGAATCAGAGTCCAGGCAGCTGGGAGTCCTCCAGGGTCCTTGACCAGGCCCCGTGGAGTCAGGAGGGTGTGGAAGAGAGGAGTAGCAGCATCAGGAGGGCCTGGCGATGGGCTAAGGACTCTGCACTTGATCCTGCCCTAACTCCTCCTTTCCCTGCCCAAGGCAGATAGCTTGCAGCCACATGGAGGGAGAAGTTTGGTGAGAATCTCTGCCCGCATGGAGGGGAGGCCTCTGCATCTGGCCATAAAGCTGGGCGGGGAGTCTTTTCAGGGTTCTCCTCTCTCCCACTGATAGGCTTTTCAGGGAGTAACCAGTCAGAGGCTAACAGAGGAGGATGCCCTGGATACTAATCCAGCAGCAGAAGCAGAGTCCAGCCTCCACACCCAGCTGAGGCCCCGGACAAGGGGCAGGACCAGGACAAGAATGGCAGGGAAGGACGCAAGGACGAGGTGGAGGGTCCAAATGCATTTTCAAGTGTTTGGCATCATCCAGGATCAGCCCTTTCTGCCCAC
>NW_024072434.1:0-5430 GCF_014754425.2 Oryx dammah
CCGCACCATCTGCCGCACCTGCAGGACCTCCCCCTGCTGCTGAGCAGCCCTGCAGGATATCACCCCAGGTATTCAGAAACATGTGCCAGCCCTTCCCACCCCTGATGGATCAGATGAGAGATACTACTTTTGAAACCCGCCTGCCTGCAACAATTAACTGAGCAGTAACTCTTGATCCCTTTTCTCGCATAAATATGTACCTAAATCTGGCCTTCTTTGACGGTCTTTAGAAAAATTCCAGCTTTCAGGATTTGAATTCTTGGCTTTAAAAAATGAATAAACAAAGATTAAAATTGCTCTTGAATAGAGCCCTAGTCCACTGACTCATTATCACTTCTCTTCTATTTCAAGATGAGATTTTTTTCTAGGATAATATTACATTTATCCTGGGGCTTTGCATGGTAAAATAATAAATTTTTATTTCTCAGAAGCAAATGTGTTCCTTTATTGTTTATTAATCTTCAAAAGTTCATTGTTTAACTTATGTTATAATATGGGGGGTCAGAAGAAACAAGCAGAGAAAGATTTTCCAAGGGCCATTATTTTTTAATTTTAGAAACAATTCATGCACGTTCTCTAATTTTAATAGCAATCCAAATAATTTAGAACCTCTTACGTGAACCACCTTCATATTTCAAGTCAAAGTTTTCATTCATGCTGAGGAAGTAGAGAGTTGATAGGAAGTCTCTCTGATCCCAAACTTGACTAATGAATCATTCTCACATCTGTGATAAGGGGGAGGAAACCTAAGTCCTAAATATTCATTGGAAGGACTGATGCTGGAACTTGAGCTCCAATGTTCTGACCACCTGATGCGGAGAGCCAATTCACTGGAAAAGATCCTGATGCTGAGAGAGAGACTGAAGGCAAAAGGAGAAAAGGGCAGCAGAGGATGAGCAGTTAGGTAGCATCACTGACTCAATGGACATGAATTTGAGCAAACTCTGGGAAACAGTGAAGGACAGAGTAGCCTGGTGTACTGCAGTCCATGGGTTCACAGAGTGAGACACAACTTGGCGACGGAACAACAACAACCGCCTAAGTCAGAATCCCATTTGTTCCCTGACCTAGAAAACTGCAGTGAATTGATACCTGGAATTCCTAACCACTGAAATACCTGTCCTGGAAGAACCAGTATGCCATATTTTCCAGAATCCCTCCAGCCAAGGAAGGAGAAATGTAGCTTGGCTAGAACCATTTCTAATTTAGAACTCTAAACAATTTTACTATCCAAACCATGCTAATGTATTTGAAATAATAACATTAATCCACAGTAGATATGTTTTTGTGGCTTTTAAATACTTGTAGGCTGGTCAGGAAACTAGCCACTATTGTTATCCTGAGAAATAATGTATTGACTTCCTGACATCTGATCTTAAAGAGTTTTTGGAATGTGCTGTTTATACACCTGGTCTCGTCTACCTGCCCAGCTACAGGAATCAGGCAAGGAAATCTTTGTGAAGACCCAGAACTTAACTGACTTTGTTCACTGCTGGATTCCCATTGACCAGCACAATACTTGACACATAGTATATGATCAGAAATTAGTTACTACATAATTGAAAGAATAAATTCTAAGGGGTTGGAAGACAGAAAGATTTCATTACACCCCAGTTCTCTTCTCAGGCTGGACATGTGCATTCTTACAGTAAAACAATAAGCCACTGCTTGAAGAGAAGTAGTTTTCTTGGAATAAAGTTTTCTCAACAAGTAGCTCATTATTTTTAAAACCTTTACATTGCCAGTATGTACAATGGAATTTCCTCTTAATTAAGTTTGACACTTTTGTTGTTATTTGTCGCCAAGTCATGTCCGACTCTTTGTGACCCCATGGACTACAGCACACTAGACTTCCCTGTCCTTCAATACCTCCCGGAGTTTGCTCAAATTCACGTCCACTGAGTCAGTGATGCTACTTAACTGTCTCATCCTCTGCCTCCCTCTTCTCCCTCTTCTCCTTTTGCTTTCAATCTTTCCCTAGCATCAGGGTCTTTTCCAATGAGTCAGCTGTTCGCATCAGGTGGTCAAAGTATCTGACAGCTTACTGGTTGACAGTTCAAAAGTCCAATTTCTATCGATATATTCTTGATCATTGTTTTTTATTAATAATTTTAAAAATTATTTTAATTCTCTCACTACACTTCGTTTTCCTTTTGTCAGAATTTTCCTCCTTAACCTTCTAGAGACTTGCTCATCTTGTAGCGTTTTCTCAGATGTAGAATGTTCTGTTTGATCCCAAGCTCATCATTATTATTGGATCATGTTCGTTGCACCGTAACACCACACCCTGGTCAGCCACAGTGGCTGGTGCAGGTCTGGATAAGCCTGCAAGGGATTCTGTGGGCAGAATGCTTGAAAAGAAGGCTTAAATTGCAACCTTCAGTCACAGATCCAGAACGGACTTAATTGTAAAGCACAGGTCAGAAGCAAGCAAATCCAGAGGCAGAGGGAAAAAAAATAAAAAAAACCTGCTGAGTGACATGATTTTCCTGCAGACCCTGACAATTTGAAATAATTGAAAATCACAAGGGGTCTATAAGCAGAAGGAAGCCTAGTACATGAGGGGACAGTGAAGCAAGAGACAGTGGGGTAAAGGCAAGGTGGGCTTGAGACCACCTAGGGCTGTGGGACCTATACCTGGGGTGGTTCATTGTGCTGGCAGGCTGCTACCTTCATCTAGATGGTGGTTCTGTTTATAGAGCCTCAGGACCACTCAACTATGTCCAACTTTAATACTTTTTCCTTAAAGTGTGTTTTGGAATTCTGAGAAGGCTCTGCGGGAGATAATTCCTCACATTCCTGAGGATACTAATTAAGACATAGAGTTCTTCCAGATGACTCTCAAAATTAGCCATTTCACACACAACACCAATTTTAAAAATAATTTGTCATTAAAATTCCTAAATAAAGCAGACATTCCTTATTGACAGAGAATGAAGTTTCCACAATTTCATTCTTCAACTCCTTAGGCTTACAATGTTGCCATAGATTGGAATAAATAATAACTATTGGAATAACTACTGGCTCCAACACTAGCAGATGACTTTAGGCAAGTCACTTATCTGGCTTTATGCGTAAAATAAGAGATATAACAATAACTACCTCATAGGATTTCTTTTTATTGAAGTATAGTTAATTTACAATGTTCTATCATTTTCAAGTGTACGGCAAAGTGGTCCAATTATACATTTATATAGATATATATTCTTTTTCAGATTACTTTCCTTCATAAGTTATTGCAAGATATTAAGCATAGTTTCATGTACTATACAGTAGGTCCTTGCTGTTTACATATTTTATATAGAGTATTGTGTATATGTCAGTCCCAAACTCCTAATTTGCCCTCCTCTGCCTGCTATCCAGGCTTCCCCAGATGGCGCTAGTGGTAAAGAAGCCACCTGCCAATGCAGGGGACACAAGAGAGGCATGGGGAGAGAGGATCATGGGGAGCCATTGTTTAATGGGTACAGGATTTCAGTTTTACAAGATGAAAGAGTTCTGGGGATGAATAGAGCTGATGGTGGCACAATGTGGGTGTACTTAATGCCACTGAACTGTACATAAAATAAATGATTAAAACAGTAAATTTTATGTTATGTGTATTTTAGCACTAAAAAACTTGGGGGGAAAAACTACTGATGATAGAGTTTTACTAAGATGCATTGCTGTAGCTCCAAAAAGTAGACAAAACTTCTGGATCAGGGAAGATCCCCAAGGAGGGCATGGTAACCCACTCCAGTATTCTTGCCTGGGAAATCCCATGGACAGTGGAGCCTAGCGGGCTATAGTCCATAGGGTCACAAAAAATCAGACACGACTGAAGCAATTTAGCACAGTACAACACAGCACCCGCTATCCCCTTTGGTAACCATAAGTTTGTTCTCCAGTATCATAAGATTTTTTGAAGAATAAATTAATCCATTTATTTCCTTTAGTATAATGCTTAGAATGTGGTTAGAATGCAATGATTCTGGATATCATGAAAATTACATAAAATTTACCATGATTTGGAAAGATACAATTAATGGAAATTAATAAACATGGACCTAAGACCAAAAAAAGCTAAACACATAGTAACAGTAGAATGGTGCGTTCCAGAAGCTGGGTTTATATTCCACATTTTACACATAAGATACCAGATAATTGACTTGACTATGGTCCTTCAGCTAGGACCAATATTTGTGTTGGAAACAATATTTATGGGATGTCAGGGGGGAAAGGGGAGATTTTTTTAAAGTTACACTGAAGATTTCCAGGGGCTGGGGAAGAGAGGGTCATGGGAAGCCATTGTTTAATGGGTACAGGATTTCAGTTTTGCAAGATGAAAGAGTTCTGGGGATGAATAGTGCTGATGGTGGCACAACAATGTGGGTGTACTTAATGCCACTGAACTGTACATAAAATAAATGATTAAAACAGTAAATTTTATGTTATGTGTATTTTAGCACTAAAAAACTTGGGGGAAAAAACTACTGATGATAGAGTTTTACTAAGATGCATCGCTGTAGCTCCAAAAAGTAGACAGAAAACTTCTTCTTTTACTGACAAACAAAATATCCCTATAGTATTTTTCTGAACTTGCTTTGTCCAGGAAGTTTAACAGTGTTAAAGGACACTCATAAGTTGGGGAATTCACTTCCACTATTAGTAAGAGCATGACAACCAGTCTCATGTTATCAAAACATCAACTGGCAAAAGCATCACTGAATTATGAAGATAATTGGACACTTTGAAGTCAGGGTCATTAAATTCATATTTGAACCATAAATAGAGAAATATAATGAGTCTTCATTAAATAAGGAAAACAGTCTTTTGTGAGTACTTGAGCATCTGGAAAAAATGTCTAGGGAACTTACTAAACTTACCAGGGCTATTTCAGAAGGAATAAACAAATACAAGGAAATGATTGTGTGTCGTGGGGCCATCAGCTCCTGGCCAGGGTATATAAAGGGCCCCGAGCAGGGGGAAGACACTCACACCTGGGAACACTCAACTCCTCTCACCAGCTCAACCCCACTCGGCCCCACACACCACTATGACCGGCTCCTGCTGCGGCCCCACCTTCTCCTCCCTCAGCTGTGGCGGAGGCTGCCTCCAGCCCTGCTGCTACCGCGACCCCTGCTGCTGCCGCCCAGTGTCCTGCCAGACCACCGTGAGCCGCCCCGTGACCTGCGTGCCCCGCTGCACGCGCCCCATCTGCGAGCCCTGCCGCCGCCCGGTCTGCTGCGAGCCCTGCAGCCTGCAGGAGGGCTGCTGCCGCCCCATCACCTGCTGCCCCACGTCCTGCCAGGCCGTGGTCTGCCGCCCCTGCTGCTGGGCCACCACGTGCTGCCAGCCCGTCTCTGTGCAGTCCCCGTGCTGCCGCCCCACCTGCTGCCGGCCGGCCCCCTGCCGCACCATCTGCCGCACCTGCAGGACCTCCCCCTGCTG
>NW_024072435.1:0-5429 GCF_014754425.2 Oryx dammah
ATTTGATCTCTGGTTCCTCTGCCTTTTCTAAAACCAGCTTGAACATCAGGAAGTTCACGGTTCACATATTGCTGAAGCCTGGCTTGGAGAATTTTGAGCATTACATCACTAGCGTGTGAGATAAGTGCAACTGTGTGGTAGTTTGAGCATTCTTTGGCATTGCCTTTCTTTGGGATTGGAATGAAAATTGACCTTTTCCAGTCCTGTGGCCACTGCTGAGTTTTCCCAATTTGCTGGCATATTGAGTGCAGCACTTTCACAGCATCATCTTTCAGGATTTGAAATAGCTCAACTGGAATTCACAGAATATTGCTATCTAATTAATTGAGAATTCAAAATACTTGTCATGAAGAAACTCAGTGAGCTGCAAGAAAACTCAGAAAAGCAGCTTGGTAAACTTAGGAATAAAAATAATGAACAGAAAGAATACCAAGGAAATTGAAACTCAAAATAATAATAATAACCAAACAGAACTGGACCTGAAGGACTCAATAGATGAGATGAAGAACCATTAGAACACATTGGAAAACAGTTTGAAGACAGAAATCTAGAAATGATACAGGTAGTAGAGGTGAGATAATTAAGATATTTAAGGGATTACTCAGTTTTTCTGAGTTCTCCCATGTACGCTACTGCTGCTGCTGCTAAGTCACTTCAGTCATGTCCAACTCTGTGCGACCTTATGGACCAGAGCTCACCAGGCTCCTCTGTGCATGGGATTCTCCAGGCAGGAATACTGGAGTGGGTTGTCATTTCCTTCTCCAGGGGATCTTCCTGACCCAGGGATCAAATCCGGGTCTCCTGCATTGCAGGCGGATTCTTTACCAGCTGAGATACCAGGGAAGCCCAAGACTACTAGAGTAGGTTGTCATTTCCTTCTCAAGGACATCTTCCCCAACCCCAGGGTTCGAACCCGTGTCTCTTGCATATCCGGCACTGGCAGGCAGATTCTTTACCACCAGTGCCACCTGAAAGCCATGGGTGTGTTCGCTTTGTGCAAATCTGTTGAACGGTACACTAATGATATGCATCTGGAGAAGGAAATGGCAACCCACTCCAGTACTCTTGCCTGGGAAATCCCATGGACAGAGGAGCCTGGTAGGCTACAGTCCATGGGGTCGCAAAGAGTTGGACGCGACTGAGCGACTTCACTTTTAATGATATGTATACGTCTCTGTACTTGAATACAAAGTTTACTTAAGAAAACTGTAGCTGGTGTGATAAGCAGCAGTGTTTTCCCGCGGCCGGAAGCACAGGCTTTGGGCCCCCGCGCTCTAGTTTCAATCAGAGTGAAAGAGGGAACATAATGTCTGTCAAGATTTAATGGGTTGAGCACGTAAAACTTAAGCAACAGGGCCTGCATGACCCAACTCCTGGCACCGCTGCCTCACTTTCTCCATCCGTAATGCGCGGGTTCTACTCGATTCGCGGCTACCGGTAATGGCGGGCTTGGAGCTCCTCACCCCGGGTCTGGAGCCGGGTAAAGGGTGTCACCCTTTACGAGTAGGCTTAGTCTTCCTGACTCCGCGCGGAGGGCAATCCTCGGCTGCAGCCCACGTGGAAACCCCGTTAAAGACACCACCACCCCCCCAGCCACCCACCCCTCGCCTCTGCGGAACCCTGCCCAAGCCTCTAAACAAGAAAGAAGAGCACTTGGCCAGATCTGACAGATCTCTGAGAAATTCCTCGGTTTGAAAACCAATGCGGGCAGTGCCGCCTGCTGTCACGAAAACCAGCGCCGAAAAAGCCGCGCGAGACTGCGGCCCCGCGCGCTATTGCCGACGCGCACCTCCCCGGGCTCGCCCGCGCACCCGCGAGGTACAAAGTGCGCAGGAGCAAGTCTTGGGGGCGGAGCTCAGGACGAAGCCGCCCTGCACTTTACCTACCGCGCCCATTCAACCTTCTCTCAGCGATGTCTTAAACTACGCTTCCCAGAACCCATCCAGGCCTTGCTTTCCGGTGGCGTCAGCGGAAGCGGTGACTGGATTAGGCCGGGCCACACAGAGGCCGGCTTGGTCACTATGGAGGAGATAGGTATCCTGGTGGAGAAAGCTCAGGTCCGGTGGGGCCTGGGTCGCGGGGAGAGGGCGAAGCCGACCTGGTTGGGATTCTGAGTGACTTTGGGGATCCAGGCGTAGGTCTGAGTGATTTCGGAGGCCTCAGTGGAGAGCTTCGTGCCGATCCGAGGCCTGGGCTGGGTGTCTGGGTGCCTGAGTGATGGTAGTAGGGCTTGGGAAGCGGGGCTGGGGAAACGGTGATGCTAGAGGTTCTTTGGGGCTGAATTTTCGAGGTTTAGGTGGAATGCTGTGACATAGCTAGGCCCAGTGGCATTAGGGATGGGTCGGGTGGTGAGTGATGTATGGGATTCGGCCATGGGGCCGAATGATATATGAGGTTGAGCTGGAGAGCTGACTGATATTTGGGGCTTAGTTGGTGTTGGAGTGCCAAGTAATATCTGTAATCTGGCCGAGTGATGTTTGGGGCCTGCCTGGGAGCTGGGTGACATAAGGGCCTAATGTGAGTTGGAGTTCATGAGGGATATTTGGGGGGTAACTGAGTAATACCAGGACTGTATGAAGGCATGGTGACTTTCACCATCAATTGAGGCATCCCTGTAGTATTTCGAACCTGTTGAGGGGGGCTGGAGGGCGTTGGGGTCTGGTAAGGAGTTGATCAGACATTTAGGCCCTAGACGGGAGTTGGGACATTGAGAACATGTTACAAGTGGCATCTGATACCAGATCTGTTTGACTGTGTGACCGAGGAGTTTGTTAGGAGCTGGGTGACTTCAGGAATCTCTTTAGGGGGCTGAGAAGTTCCCAGGATCTATTTAGGGTGCTGAATGATGTCAGAAACCTATTAGGGGCCAAGTGACTTCATGGTGAAGTGGGGAGGGGGGCTTCCAACCTGAGTTTCCTTCTGTGGTCTAGGATGAGATCCCAGCCCTGTCTGTGTCACGGCCCCAGACTGGCCTGTCCTTCCTGGGGCCTGAGCCCGAGGACCTGGAGGACCTCTACAGCCGCTACAAGGTACATTCAAAGCCAGTCCGCAAAATATCAACGTTGTTGTTGTTTAGTCACTAAGTCCGTCTGACTGTGACCCCACGGACTGGAGCCCACCAGGTTCCTGTGTCCATGGGATTTCCCAGGCAAGAATACTGGAGTACAAAACAAGGGCTCAGTAATAACCTAAAGGGGTGATATGGGGAGGGAGATGGGAGGGAGGTTCAAGAGGGAGGGGACATATGTGTACTTATGGCTGATTCATGTTGATACTTGGCAGAAAACAACAAAGTTATGTAAAGCAATTATCCTTCAATTAAAAAATAAAGAATACTGGAGAAGGTTACCATTTCCTTTTCCAGGGGATCTTTACCAGGGAATAAAAACCTATTGTATAGTGCAGGGAACTCTACTCTATACTCTGTAACGGCCTAAATGGGAAAAGAAACTAAGAAAAAAGAGTGAGTAAAAAAAAAAAAAGAAAAAAGAGTGAGTATGTATAACTGATTCACTTTGGTGTATACCTGAAACTAACACAACATTGTAAATCAACTACATGCCAATAAAAAAAAAATTAACAAAACCAGTCTGGATACTGCACAGGGCCCAGCATCCCATACTTCCCCTACCTCATTCCTTGGCTCAGCAAGACCTGGAACCATCCCCTGCTTCTCCACTGTCTGCTCACAGAAGCTGCAGCAAGAGCTGGAGTTCCTGGAGGTGCAGGAGGAGTATATCAAGGATGAGCAAAAGAACCTGAAGAAGGAGTTCCTCCATGCCCAGGAGGAGGTGAAACGAATCCAGAGCATCCCATTGGTTATCGGGCAGTTTCTGGAGGCTGTGGATCAGAATACAGCCATCGTGGGCTCTACCACAGGTGCGTGACGGGGGTGGGGGTGAGAGGGGGTGTTGTTTACCCATCTGTCCATTCAACAGCTGTTAACTATTTCCTGCCATGTGCCAGGAACTTACAAGGGCAAACAAGGGAAGATGGTGTAACAGTGTTTTTCAGAGCATTTTCAGTCTGATGAAAAAGTAGAAATATATTTTACATATTTTACATTGTCTCCCCTCTATAAGTATGTATATATAACTTATTCAGTAAAAGTTTGATCAAAGGATACTTAGCTTCACTGTGGTGTGATACTCTAATTAGTTCTCCATTCTGTTCCAGTCTGTTTTGTTTTAAACAGCATTCTGGTCATGATTATCTAAAATGATTTCACAACTACTACTGAGTTCAGTTCAGTTCAGTTCAATCGCTCAGTCGTGTCCGACTCTTTGGGACCCCATGAACCGCAGCAAGCCAGGCCTCCCTGTCCATCACCAACTCCCGGAGTCTACCCAAACTCATGTCCATTGAGTCAGTGATGCCGTCCAACCATCTCGTCCTCTGTCATCCCCTTCTCCTCCTGCCCTCAATCTTTCCCAGCATCAGGGTCTTTTCAAATGAGTCAGCTCTTCGCATCAGGTGGCCAAAGTATTGGAGTTTCAGCTTCAACATCAGTCCTTCCAATGAACACCCAGGACTGATCTCCTTTAGGATGGACTGGTTGAATATCCTTGCAGTCCAAGGGACTCTCAAGAGTCTTCTCCAACACCACAGTTCTAAAGCTTCAATTCTTCGGTGCTCAGCTTTCTTTATAGTCCAGCTTTCACATCCATACATGACCACTGGAAAAACCATAGCCTTGACTAGACGGACCTTAGTCGGCAAAGTAATGTCTCTGCTTTTTAATATGCTGTCTAGGTTGGTCCTAACTTTCCTTCCAAGGAGTAAGCATCTTTTAATTTCATGGCTGCAATCACCATCTGCAGTGATTTTGGAACCCCAAAAATAAAGTCTCTCACTGTTTCCCCATCTATTTCCCATGAAGTGATGGGACCAGATGCCATGATCTTCGTTTTCTGAATGTTGAGCTTTAAGGCAACTTTTTCACTCTCCACTTTCACTTTCATCAAGAGGCTTTTTAGTTCCTCTTCACTTTCTGCCATAAGGGTGGTGTCATCTGCATATCTGAGGTTATTGATATTTCTCCCGGCAATCTTGATTCCAGCTTGTGCTTCTTCCAGCCCAGCGTTTCTCATGATGTACTCTGCATATAAGTTAAATAAGCAGGGTGACAATATACAGACTTGACGTACTCCTTTTCCTATTTGAAACCAGTCTGTTGTTCCATGTCCAGTTCTAGTTGCTTCCTGACCTGCATATAGGTTTCTCAAGAGGCAGGTCAGGTGGTCTGGTATTCCCATCTCTTGAAGAATTTTCCACAGTTTATTGTGATCCACATAGTCAAAGGCTTTGGCACAGTCAATTAAGCAGAAATAGATGTTTTTCTGAAACTCTCTTGCTTTTTTGATGATCCAGTGGATGTTGGCAATTTGATCTCTGGTTCCTCTGCCTTTTCTAAAACCAGCTTGAACATC
>NW_024072436.1:0-5426 GCF_014754425.2 Oryx dammah
GCACGGATGGAATCCGGCTCCCAGGGCCACTGGTTGGGGTGTGCAGCAGTCACACCCAGAGTGTGACTCCATTTGCCCCAAGAAATTTCCCAACAGACCTAGGTTCCATCGCACTCTGCTACCCAGCAGAGACGTGTGGATGTGGTTTTGGCCTTCCCCTGTGTGTTTGGGCTGCCTCGCATAGCCCCAGCGCAGGGGCATCAGGCCCTGAGAAAAGACCTCCAGGAATCGCTTGGCGTCCAGGTGTGGAAGCTGCCTGCACAGTATGCTGGGAAGCCAGATTCCATGGGGGAAGAATAGGCAGCCCACCGGCGTGTGTTTGCAAGCCTTTCTTGGGAAGCACCGTGTGCGCTTGCACAACAGTGGAGCTCCAGCTCTGCTCGGAGGCCCGATATGGCAGAGTCACAGCCGAGATGCTTCTCTGCCCTTGGCGAGCCTGGTCAAGACTTTCCTCACTTCGAGCGTTCCTGCCCAGGCAGGAGCAGGCTGCGGGAGTGTGGGAGACGTGCCTGGTGCCTTCCTGGCCTCGGCTCTGCTCCTGCCTTTCCTTTTGACCCAGGCCCCAGGGCTACTTGGGGAGGATTAGCGTCCGGTGGTTTCCACACTGCCAAGGGCTACAGCAGTTTGAAAGCTGTAAGAGGGCAGGGACAAGCCACTGGATGGATTCTCAAGCTGTTGCTTGGCCACACAGACTCAGCACCACACAGATGGAATCCGGCTCCCAGGGCCCCTGGGTGGTGTGTGCAGCACTCACACCCAGAGTGTGACTCCGTTCGAGCCAAGAAACTTTCAAACAGACGTAGGTTCCCTCATGCTCTGCTACCCAGCAGAGACGTGTGGATGTGGTTTTCGCATTCCCCTGTGTGTTTGGGCTCCCTCCCACAACCCAGGGCAGGGGCACGAGCCCCTGAGAAAAGTCCTCGAGAAAGCACTTGTCACCCAGGTGAGAAAGCACTTGTCGCCCAAGTCTGAAAGCCAGCTCCACAGCATGCAGGGCAGCGAGGCTCCTTGGGGGAAGAAAAGGCAGCCCACTGGAGTGTGTTTGCAAGCCTTTCTCGGGAAGCACCGTGTGTGCTTCCACAACAGGAGAGTTCCAGCTCTGCTCGGAGGCCTGATATGGCAGAGTCATGGCCAAGATGCTGCTCTGCCCTTGGCGAGCCTGGCCCAGACTTTCCTCGCTTCGAGAGTTCCTGCCCAGGAAGGAGCAGGCTGTGGCAGTGTGGTAGACGTGTCTGGCCTGTTCCTGGACACAGCTTCGCTCCACAATGCCTTTTGACCTAGGGCCCAGGCCTACTGGTTGAGGGGTTAGGCTCCGGTGTTTTTCAAACTGCCAAGGGCTACAGCAGTCAGAGCGCTGTCAGAGGGAAGGGAAGAGCCACTGGATGGATTCTCAAGCTGTTGCTTGGCAGCACAGACTCAGAAATGCACGGATGGAATCCGGCTCCCAGTGCACCTGGGTGGGGTGTACAGCAGTCCCACCCAGACTTTAACTCCATTCGCGCTGAGAAAGTTCCCGACAGATGTAGGTTCCCTCGCTCTGTGCTACCCTGAAGAGATGTGTGGATGTGGTTTTGGCCATCCCTTGTGTGTTACAGCTCCCTCCAACAGCCCCAGTGCAGGGGCACCAGCCACTGAGGAAAGACCTCTAGGAAGCGCTTGGCGCCCAGGCCTGGAAGCCGCCCTCACAGCATGCAGGGAAGCGAGGCTCCTTGGGGGAAGAAGAGGCAGCAAACCGGTGTGTGTTTGCAAGCCTTTCTTGGGAAGCACCGTATGCATTTCCACAATGGGAGAGCTCCAGCTCTGCTCAGAGGCCCGATATGCCAGAGTCACGACCGAGTTGCTGCTCTGCCCTTGGCGAGGCTGGCCAAGACCTTCCTCACTTCGAGTGTTCATACCCAGGAGGGAGCAGGTTGAGGGACTGTGGGAACGTGCCTGGCTCCTTCCTGGCCTCATCTCCGCTCCTGTCTTGCCTTTCGACCTAGGCCCCATGCCTACTTGGAGAGGGGTTAGGGGCCATTGGTTTCCACACTGCCAAGGGCTAGAGCAGTGAGAGTGCTCTCAGAGCTAAGGGAAGTGCCACTGAATGGATTCTCAAGCTGTTGATTGGCCGCACAGACTCAGCGCCGCACGGATGGAATCTGGCTCCCAGAGCCCCTGGGTGGGGTGTGCAGCCGTCCCACCCATAGTGTGACTCTGTTCGCGCCAAGAAATTTCCTGACAGACGTAGGCTGCCTCACCCTCTGTTACCCAGCAGAGACATGTGGATGTGCTTTGGCCTTCCCCTGTGTATTTGGGCTCCCTGCCACAGCCCCTGTAAAGGGGCACCAGACCCTGAGAAAAGATCTCCAGGAAGCACCTGGCGCCCCCCCTTGGAAGCCGCTTGCACAGCAATCAGGGACGCGAGACTCCCTGGGGGAAGAAAAGGCAGTCCACCGGCGTGTGTTTGCAAGCCTTTTTTGGGAAGCACCTTGTGCGCTTCAACAACTGGAGAGCTCCAGCTCTGCTCGAAGGCCCGATATTACAGAGTCACAGCCGAGATACTGCTCTGCCCTTGTCGAGCCTGGCCAAGATTTTCCTCGCTTCAAGTGTTTCTGCCCAGGAAGAAGAAGGCTGCGGGATTGTGGGGACGTGTCTGGCGCCTTCCTGGACTCAGCTCCGCTCCTGCCTTTCCTTTCGACCTAAGCCCAAGGCCTACTTGTGGATGGCTTAGGGTCCGGTGGTTTCCACACTGCCAAGGGCTACAGCAGTGAGAACACTGTCAGAGGGAAGTGAAGAGCCAATGGATGATTCTCAGGCTGTTGCTTGGCCGCACAGACTCAGCGCCATACGGATGGAATCTGGCTCCCTGGGCCCCTTGGTGGGGTGTGCAGCAGTCCCATCCAGAGTGTGACTCCGTTCGTGCCAAAAATTTCCCAACAGACGTAGTTCCCCTCACGCTCTTCTACGCAGCAGAGACGTGTGGATGTGGTTTTCGGCCTTCCCCTGTGTGTTTGGGCTCGCTCCTGCAGCCCGAGCACAGGGGCACCAGACCATGAGAAAAGACCTCCAGGAGGCACTTGAAGCCCAGGTCTGGAAGCCGCCTGCACAGCATGCGGGGAAGCAAGGCTCCTTGGGGGAAGAAGAGGCAGCCCACTGGCGTGTGTTTGCAAGCCTTTCTCGGGAAGCAGCGTGTGCGCTTCCACAACGGGAGAGCTCCAGGTCTGCTTGGAGGCCCGATATACAGAGTCACGGCAAGATGCTGCCCCTCCCTTGGAGAACATGGCCAAGACTATCCTCGATTCGAGCGTTCCTGCCCAGGAAGGAGTAGGCTGCGGGAGTGTGGGAGACGTGCCTGGCACCTTTCTGGCCTCAACTCCTCTCCTTCATTGCCTTTCGACCTAGGCCCCATGCCTACTACCTAGGGGTTAGGGTCTGCTGGTTTCCACACTGCCAAGGGCTACAGCAGTGAGAGTGCTGTCAGAGGGAAAGGAAGAGCCACTGGATGGATTCTCAAGCTATTGCTTGACCGCACAGACTCAGGTCTCATGGATGGGATCCCGCTCCCAGGGCCCCTGGGTGGGGTGTGCAGCAGTCACACCCAGAGTGTGACTCCATTTGCACCAAGAATGTTTCCGACAGATGTATGTTCCACGATCTGCCCAGCAGAGACATGTGGATGTGTTTTTGGCCTTCCCCTGTGCTTTTGGGCTCCCTCCCACAGAGCCAACGAATGGGCCTCAGCCCCTGGGAAAAGACCTACAGGAATCGCTTGGTGTCTAGGCCTGGAAGCCGCCTGCAGAGCATGCGAGGAAGCGACGCTCCCTTGGGGGAAGAAGAGGCAGCTCACCGGGGTGTGTTTGCAAGGCTTTTTCAGGAAGCCCTGTGTGAACTTCCACATTTGGAAGAGCTCCAGCTCTGCTCGGAGGCCCGTTATGGCAGAGTCACAGCCGAGATGCTGCTCTGCCCTTGGCGAGCCTGGCCAAGAATTTCCTCACTTCGAGCATTACTTCCGAGGAAGGAGCAGGCTGCGGGAGTGTGGGAGATGTGCCCCGTGCTTTCCAGGCCTCAGCTCCGAACCTGCCTTGCCTATCGACCTAGGCCCAAGGCCTTGCTGAGGAGGCGTTAGGGTCCTGTGGTTTCCACACTGCTAAGGGTTACAGCAGTGAGAGCACTGTCAGAGGGAAGGGAAGAGCCACTGGATGGATTCTCAACCTGTTGATTGGCCGCACAAACTCAGGGCCACACGGAAGGATACTGGCTCCCAGGGCCCCTGGGTGACGTGTATAGCAGTCACACCCAGAGTGTGACTCTGTTTGCGCTAAGAAAGTTCCCGACAGATGTAAGTTTCCTCTCGCTCTGCTACCCAGCAGAGACGTGTGGATGTGGTTTTGGCCTTCCCCTGTGTGTTACAGCTCCCTCCAACACCACCAGCGCAGGGGCACCAGCCCCTGAGAAAAGACCTCCAGGAAGCGCTTGCGCCCAGGTCTGGAAGCCAGCTGCACAGCATGAGGGAAGCGAGGCTCCTTGGGGGAAGAAGAGGCAGACCACCACCGTGGGTTTGCAAACCTTTCTCATGAAACACCCTGTGCGCTTCCACATCGGTAGAGCTCCAGCTCTGCTTGGAGGCCCGATTTGGCAGAGTCACTTCGGAGATGCTGCTCTGCCTTTTGCGAGCCTGACCAAGACTTTCCTTGCTTCGATCATTACTGCCCAGGAAGGAGCAGGTGGCGGGAGTGTGGGAGTAGTTCCTGGCGCATTCCTGGCCTCAGCTCCGCTCCTGCCTTGCCTTTTGTACTAGGCCCAAGGCCTCCTTATTGAGTGATTAGGATCCTGTGGTTTCCACACTGCCAACGGCTACAGCAGTGAGAGCGATGTCAGAGGGAATGGAAGAGCCACTGGATGGATTCTCAAGCTGAGGCTTGGCCGCACAGACTCAAGGCCCCATGGATGGAATCTGGCTCCCAGGGCCCCTCGGTGGTGTGTGCAGCAGTCACAACCAGAGTGTGACTCTGTTCGTGCTAAGGTTCCCGAAAGACTTAGGATCCCTAGCACTCTGCTGCCCAGCAGAGACGTCTGGATGTGGTTTTGGCCTTCCCCTGTGTGTCTGGGCTCCCTCCCACAGTCCCAGCGCAGGAGCACCAGCTCCTAAGAAATGACCTGCATGAAGTGCTTGACGCCCAGGCCTGGAAGCCGCCTGCACAGCACGTGGGGACGTGAGGCTCCTTGGGGAAGAAGAGGCAGCCACCAGCGTGTGTTTGCTAGCCTCCTCGGGAAGCACCCTGTGTCCTTCCACAACGGGAGTTCTCCAGCTTTGCTCGGAGGCCTGATATGGCAGAGTCACAGCCAAGATGCTTCCTTTCCCTTGGAGAGCCTGGCCAGGGATTTCCTTTCTTCGAGTGTTCCTGCCGAGGATGGAGCTGGCTGCAGGAATGAGGGAGAGTGCAAGG
>NW_024072437.1:0-5417 GCF_014754425.2 Oryx dammah
GTTCCTCTTTCAGTATCCTATCATTTTGCCTTTTCATACTGTTCATGAGGTTCTCAAGGCAAGAATACTGAAGTGGCTTGCCATTTCCTTCTCCAGTGGACCACATTCTGTCAAACCTTCCACCATGCCCACCCGTCTTGGGTGGCCCCACAGCACATGGCTTGGTTTCATTGAGTTAGACAAGGCTGTGGTTCTAGTGTGATTAGATTGACTAGTTTTCTGTGATTATGATTTCAGTGTGTCTGCCCTCTTGCAACACCTACCGTCTTACTTGGATTTCTCTTACCTTGGACGAGGGATATCTCCTCACCGCCGCCTTGAACTTGGAATAGCTCCTGTAGGCCCTCTGGCGCCTGCATAGCCACCGTTTCTTGGATGTGGGATCACTCCTTGTGGCCGCTGCCCCTGGCCTCAGGCCTGGGGCAGCTCCTCTCAGCCACCGCCCCTGACCTCAGATGCGGGGTAGCTCCTTTCGGCTGCCGCGCCTGACCTCAGACGTGGGGTAAGTCCTTTTGGCTGCTGCCCCTGACCTCAGATGTGGGGTAGCTCCTCTTGGACACGCTCTGAGTGCCGTCCCAGCCACCCGCGCTCTGAAGCTTAAACAAACCACTGGACCAACTGTGGGAGGGCAGAAACCAAAAGGAAGAAGAATTCAACCTTCTTCAAAGAAAGAATTCAACTTTCCTTGAAGCCTGGGAAAAGGATATCTCAAACACAATAAGTTTTAAAAAAATAATGAAACAGCAGGAAATACTATACAAATGAAGGAACAAACTAGAAACACAGAAGTCCTGTGTTTGGAAATAGGCAAACTGGAGAGGAAATAGGCAAACTACCTGAAAAAGATTTTAGAATAATGATAGTAAAGATGATAAAAATAACCCTGAAAACAAAATGGAGAAAATGCAAGAATCAATTAACAAAGACCTAGAAGAAGTAATGAATAAACATACAGAGACAAACAACACAGGTACTGAAATTAAAAATACTCTAGAAGGAATCAATAGCAGAATACGTGAAGCAGAAGAATGAATCAGTGAGCGGGAAGATAAAATAGTGGAAATAACTTCTGAAGAGCAGAATAAAATAAAAAGAATGAAAAGAACTGAGGACAGTCTCAGAGACTTCTGGGACAATATCAAATGTACCAACATTCAAATTATAGTGGTCCCAGAAGAAGAAGAGAAAAAGAAAGGGTATGAGATAAATTTTGAAGAGATTATAGATGAAAATTTCCCCAACATGGAAAAGGAAATAGTCAATCAAGTTCAAGAGGCACAAAGCATTCCATACAGGATAAACCCAAGGAAAAACATGCCAAGACACATACTAGTCAAGCTAACAAAGACTAAACACAAAGAAAGAATATTAAAAGCAACAAGGGAGAAGCAACATACAAGGGGAACCCCATACACTTACAAGGAAACCCCATACACTTAATGGCTGATCATTCATCAGAAACTCTGCAGGCCAGAAGAGAATGGCAGGATATATTTAAAGTACTGAAAGGGAAAAATCTACAACCAAGACTATTGTACCTGACAAGGGTCTCATTCAGAATTGATGGAGAAATGAAAAGCTTTTCAGACAAGCAAAAGTTAAGAGAATTCAGTACCACCAAACCAGCTTTACAAAAAATGTTAAAGGGACTTATATAGTCAAGAAATACAAGAGTAGAAAAAAGATCTACCAAATCAACCCCAAACAATTAAGAAAATGGCAATAGGAACATATATATCAATAATTACTTTAAATGTAAATGGATTAAATACTCCTACCAAAAGACACAGACTGGCTGCATGGATACAAAAACAAGACCCATATGTATGCTGTCTAAAAGAAACCCACTTCAGACCTAAAGACACATATATGAAAGTGAGAGGATGGAAAAATATATTCCGTGCAAATGGGAAGCAAAAGAAAGCTGGAGTAGCAATCCTCACGGACAAAATAGACCTTGAAGAAGATTGCAAGAGATAAGAAAGGACATTACATAATGATCAAGGGATCAATCCAAGAGAAAGACATAACAATTGTAAACATCTATGCACCCAACATAACGAGTACCTCAATACATAAGACAAGTACTAACTGACATAAATGGATAAATTGACAGTAACAAAATAATAGTAAGAGACTTTAACACCCTACTCACACTAATGGACAGATCATCAAAACAGAAAATTAATAAGGAAACACAAGTCTTAAACGATACATCAGATGAGATGGATCTCATTGTTATCTTCCAGACATTCCATCCAAATGCAGAAGAATACGTCTTCTTCTCAAGTGCACATGGAACATTCTCCAGGATAGACTACATCTTGGGTCACAAATCAAACCTCAGTAAATTTAAGAAAGTTGAAATTGTGTCAAGCATCTTCTCTGACCACAATGCTATGAGACTAGATATCAATTGCAAGAAAAAAACTGTAAGAAACACAAACACATGGAGATTAAACAACACATTTCTAAATAACCATCAGGGTTCTGAAGAAATCAAAAGGGAAATTTAAAAAATTCTAGAAACAAATGACAATAAGAATATGACAACTCAAAACCTATGGGATGCAGCAAGAGCAGTTCTAAGAGGGGAGTTTATAGCAATACAATCCTACCTGAAGAAACAAGAAAAACATTGAATAGACAACCTAACTTTATACCTAAAACAACTGGAAAAAGAAGAACAACCCCCCCCCCCAAAATTAGTAGAAGGAAAGAAATCATAAAGTTCCAAGCAGAAATAAATGAAAAAGAAATGAAAGAAACAACAGTAAAGATTAATAAAACTAAAAGCTGGTTCTTTGAGAAGATAAACAAAATCGATAAACGTTTAGCTAGACCCATCAAGAAAAAATGAAAGAAGAATCAAATCAACAAAATTAGAAATGAAAAAGGAGAGGTTACAACAGACAATGCAGGAATACAAAGGATTATAAGTGACTATTATGAACAACTAAATGGCAATAAAATAGATAACCTGGAAGAAATGGACAGATTCTTAGAAAAGTTCAGTCTTCCAAGACAGAGCCGGGAAGAAATAGAAATTATGAACAACCCAATTACAAGTGCCGAAATTGAAGCTGTGATCAAAAATCTCCAAAAAAATAAAAGCACAGAACCAGATGGCTTCACAGGAGAATTCTATCAAACATTTAGAGAAGAGCTAATGCCTATCCTTCTAAAACTCTTTCAAAAAACTGCAGAGGAAGGAACACTTCTAAACTCATTCTATGGGGCCACAATCACCCTGATACCAAAACCAGAAAAAGACAACACAAAAAAAGAAAACTACAGGCCAATATCACTGATAAACATAGATGCAAAAATCCTCAATAAAATTTTAGCAAACATAATTCAGCAACACATAAAAAAGACCATATACCATGATTAAGTTGGGTTTATTCCAGGGATGCAAAGATTCTTCAATATATGCAAATCAATTAATGTGACACACCATATTAACAAATTAAAAGATAAAAACCATATGATCACCTCAATAGATGCAGAAAAAGCCTTTGACAAAATTCAGCACCCATTTATGATTAAAACTCTTCAAAAAATGGTCATAGAAGGAACCTACCTCAACATAGTAAAGGCCATATATAATAAGCCTACAGTTCAGTTCAGTTCAGTTCAGTTGCTCAGTTGTGTCCGACTCTTTGTGACCCCATAAATCGCAGCATGCCAGGCCTCCCTGTCCATCACCAGCTCCTGGAGTTCACCCAGACTCACGTCCATCGAGTCAGTGATGCCATCCAGCCATCTCATCCTCTGTCGTCCCCTTCTCCTCCTGCCCTCAATCCCTCCCAGCATTAGAGTCTTTTCCAATGAGTCAACTCTTCGCATGAGGTGGCCAAAGTACTGGAGTTTCAGCTTTAGCATCATTCCTTCCAAAGAAATCCCAGGGTTGATCTCCTTGCAGTCCAGGGGACTCTCAAGAACGTTCTCCAACACCACAGTTCAAAAGCATCAATTCTTCGGCGCTCAGCCTTCTTAACAATCCAACACTCACATCCATACATGACCACAGGAAAAACCATAGCCTTGACTAGACGGACCTTAGTCGGCAAAGTAATGTCTCTGCTTTTGAATATGCTGTCTAGGTTGGTAATAACTTTTCTTCCAAGGAGTAAGCGTCTTTTAATTTCATGGCTGCAATCACAATCTGCAGTGATTCTAGAGCCCCCCAAAATAAAGTCTGACAGTTTCCACTGTTTCCCCATCTATTTGCCATGAAGTGATGGGACCAGATGCCATGATCTTCGTTTTCTGAATGTTGAGCTTTAAGCCAACTTTTTCACTTTCCTCCTTCACTTTCATCAAGAGGCTTTTTAGCTCCTCTTCACTTTCTGCCATAAGGGTGGTATCATCTGCATCTGAGGTTATTGATATTTCTCCTGGCAATCTTGATTACAGCTCGTGTTTCTTCCAGTCCAGTGTTTCTCATGATGTACTCTGCATATAAGTTAAATACGCAGGGTGACAATATACAGCCTTGACGTACTCCTTTACCTATTTGGAACCAGTCTGTTGTTCCATGTCCAGTTCTAACTGTTGCTTCCTGATCTGCATACAGATTTCTCAAGAGGCAGGTCAGGTGATCTGGTATTCCCATCTCTTTCAGAATTTTCCACAGTTTATTGTGATCCACACAGTCAAAGGCTTTCGCATAGTCAATAAAGCAGAGATAGATGTTTTTCTGGAACTCGCTTGCTTTTTCCATGATCCAGCAGATGTTGGCAATTTGATCTCTGGTTCCTCTGCCTTTTCTAAAATCAGCTTGAACATCAGGAAGTTCATGGTTCCCGTATCGCTGAAGCCTGGCTTGGAGAATTTTGAGCATTACTTTACTAGCATGTGAGATGAGTGCAATTGTGCAGTAGTTTGAGCATTCTTTGGCATTGCCTTTCTTTGGGATTGGAATGAAAACTGACCTTTTCCAGTCCTGTGGCCAGTGCTGAGTTTTCCAGATTTGCTGGCATATTGAGTGCAGCACTTTCACAGCACCATCTTTCAGGATTTGAAATAGCTGAACTGGAATTCCATCACCTCCACTAGCTTTGTTCGTAGTGATACTTTCTAAGGCCCACTTGACTTCACATTCCAAGATGTCTGGCTCTAGATTAGTGATCACATCATCATGATTATCTGGGTCGTGGGCATCAGAGGGCAGACACACTGAAACCATACTCACAGAAAACTATTCAATCTAATCACACTAGGACCACAGCCTTGTCTAACTCAATGAAACCAAGTCATGCCTGCGGGGCAACCCAAGATGGGCGGGTCATGGTGGAGAGGTCTGACAGAATGTGGTCCACTGGAGAAGGGAATGGCAAGCCACTTCAGTTCTTGCCTTGAGAACCCCATGAACAGTATGAAAAGGCAAAATGATAGGATACTGAAAGAGGAAC
>NW_024072438.1:0-5417 GCF_014754425.2 Oryx dammah
TGAGCTTTAAGCCAACTTTTTCACTCTCCTCTTTCACTTTCATCAAGAGGCTTTTTAGCTCCTCTTCACTTTCTGCCATAAGGGTGGTGTCATCTGCATATCTGAGGTTATTGATAGTTCTCCCAGCAATCTTGATTCCAGCTTGTGCTTCCTTCACCCCAACATTTCTCATGATGTACTCTGCATATAAGTTAAATAAGCAGGGTGACAATATACAGCCTCGACGTACTCCCTTTCCTATTTGGAACCAGTCTGTTGTTCCATGTCCAGTTCTAACTGTTGCTTCCTGACCTGCATACAGATTTCTCAAGAGGCAGGTTAGGTGGTCTGTTATTCCCATCTATTTCAGAATTTTCCACAGTTTATTGTGATCCACACAGTCAAAGGCTTTGGCATATTCAATAAAGCAGAAATAGATGTTTTTCTGGAACTCTCTTGCTTTTTCCATGATTCAGCATATGTTGGCAGTTTGATCTCTGGTTCCTCTGCCTTTTCTAAAACCAGCTTGAACATCAGATAGTTCACGGTTCATGTATTGCTGAAGCCTGGCTTGGAGAATTTTGAACATTACTTTACCAGTGTGTGAGATGAGTGCAATTGTGCGGTAGTTTGAGCATTCGTTGGCATTGCCTTTCTTTGGAATTGGAATGAAAACTGACCTTTTCCAATCGTGTGGCCACTGCTGAGTTTTCCAGATTTGCTGGCATATTGAGTGCAGCACTTTCACAGCTTCATCTTTCAGAATTTCAAACAGCTCAACTGGAATTCCATCACCTCCACTAGCTTTGTTTGTAATGATGCTTTCTAAGGCCCACTTGACTTCACATTCCAAGATGTCTGGCTCTAGATTAGTGATCACATCATCATGATTATCTGGGTCGTGAAGATCTTTTTTGTACAGTTCTTCCGTGTATTCTTGCCACCTCTTCTTAATATCTTCTGCTTCAGTTAGGTCCATACCATTTCTGTCCTTTATCAATCCCATCTTTGCATGAAATGTTCCCTTGGTATCTCTACTTTTCTTGAAGAGATCTCGAGTCTTTCCCATTCTGTTGTTTTCCTCTATTTCTTTGCATTGATCGCTGAAAATGGCTTTCTTATCTCTTCTTGCTATTCTTTGGAACTCTGCATTCATATGCTTATATCTTTCCTTTTCTCCTTTGCTTTTCGCCTCTCTTCTTTTCACAGCTATTTGTAAGGCTTCCCCAGACAGCCATTTTGCTTTTTTGCATTTCTTTTTCATGGGGATGGTCTTGATCCCTGTCTCCTGTACAATGTCAGGAACCTCATTCCATAGTTCATCAGGCACTCTATCTATCAGATCTAGACCCTTAAATCTATTTCTCACTTCCACTGTATAATCATAAGGGATTTGATTGAGGTCATACCTGAATAGTCTAGTGGTTTTCCATATTTTCTTCAATTTGAGTCTGAATCTGGTAATAAGGAGTTCATGATCTGAGCCACAGTCAGCTCCTGCTCTCATTTTTGTTGACTGTATAGAATTTCTCCATCTTTGGTTGCAAAGAATATAATCAATCTGATTTCAGTATTGACCATCTGGTGATGTCCATGTGTAGAGTCTTCTCTTGTGTTGTTGGAAGAGGGTGTTTGCTATGACCAGTGCATTTTCTTGGCAAAACTCTATTAATCTTTGCCCTGCTTCATTCTGCATTCCAAGCCCAAATTTGCCTGTTACTCCAGGTGTTTCTTGACTTCCTACTTTTGCATTCCAGTCCCCTATAATGAAAAGGACATCTTTTGGGGGTGTTAGTTCTAAAAGGTCTTGTAGGTCTTCATAGAACCATTCAACTTCAGTTTCTTCAGCATTACTGGTTGGGGCATAGACTTGGATAACTGTGATATTGAATGGTTTGCCTTGGAGATGAACAGAGATCATTCTGTCATTTTTGAGATTGCATCCAAGTACCGCATTTTGGACTCTTTTGTTGACCATGGTGGCTATTCCATATCTTCTGAGGGATTCCTGCCCGCAGTAGTAGATATAATGGTCATCTGAGTTAAATTCACCCATTCCAGTCCATTTTAGTTTGCTGATTCCTAGAATATCGACGTTCACCCTTGCCATCTCTTGTTTGACCACTTCCAATTTGCCTTGATTCATGGACCTGACATTCCAGGTTCCTATGCAACATTGCTCTTTACAGAATCGGATCTTGCTTCTATCACCAGTCACATCCACAACTGGGTATTTTTTTTTTGCTTTGGCTCCATCCCTTCATTCTTTCTGAAGTTATTTCTCCACTGATATCCAGTAGCATATTGGGCACCTAATGACCTGGGGAGTTCCTCTTTCGGGATCCTATCATTTTGCCTTTTTATACTGTTCATGGGGTTTTCAAGGCAAGAATACTGAAGTGGTTTGCCATTCCCTACTCCAGTGGACCACATTCTGTCACACCTCTCCACCATGACCCACCCATCTTGGGTTGCCTGGCAGGCATGGCTTGGTTTCACTGAGTTAGACAAGGCTGTGGTCCTAGTGTGATTAGATTGACTAGTTTTCTGTGAGTATGGTTTCAGTGTGTCTGCCCTCTGATGCCCTCTTGCAACACCTACCATCTTACTTGGGTTTCTCTTACCTTGGGCGTGGGGTATCTCTTCATGGCTGCTCTAGCAAAGCACAGTCGCTGCTCCTTACTTTGGACGAGAGGTATCTCCTTTCCGCCGTTGTTCCTGACCTTCAACGTGGGATAGCTCCTCTAGGCCCTCCTGTGCCTGATCAGCCATGCTCCTTGGGTTGCTCCTCCCGGCCGCCGGCCCTGGCCTCGGGCGTGGGTGGCTCCTCCCAGCTTCTGTCCCCGGCCTCCGGCTTGGGGTGGCTCCTCAGGGTCACCGCCCCTGGCCTCTGGCGCGAGGTGGCTTCTCCTGGCCGCCCCTGACTTCAGACGTGGGGTGTCTCTTCCCGGCTGCCTCTGGCCTCGGACGCTGGTTAGCTCCTCCTGGCCGCCTCCCTGACCTCGGACGCGGGGTGTCTCCTCCCGGCCACCACTGACGTCGGACTCGGGGTAGCTCCTCTCGGCTGCCGCCCCTGACCTTGGGTCCGGGGTTGCTCCTCCCAGCCGTTCCTGCACCATCGCAGCCTAGCACTCTGGGCCGCTGTCCCTGACTTCGGACATTGGGTAGCTCTCGGCTGTGCTGAGTGCGCCGGCCCGCCGCCAAATCTTTGTATATATTTTTTTAATGGATGGGTCCTTTTTAAAATATGCCTTTTACAAATATTTTCTCCCAGTCTATAGTTCATTTTCACATCCTATTGATGGGCCTTTTGCAGTGCAGTAGTAAATGAATTCTTTGAATTCCTGAGACAAATGAGAACATTGCCCTTAAATAAAATAATCTGGTATTTCTACCTGGAAGAGATTGTTTCCAAATTACTGTTGCTCTCTGAGTTCCCACTGGTTGTCCAGTGTTGCAGGACTGTGAATCTTCACTGGGGCTCCTACATGTCACAGGGCTGATGTTACTCTATAAAGAGACAGAGGATTTAGCTCTCTCAGTTTGCATATTATCTCCAACTAGGCTAATAACAAGTCCTACCTTGACCTTGAGATATAGGCTAGAATATCTGTCCCGAGGTAAGAACCTAACATTTCTCAAAAAAGTTTTTTTTGTTGTTGTTGTTCACTCTTCTAGATCTTCCTGAAGTTCAAGTCTGTCATTCCACTTGAGTTTGGGATGTGTCATAAGCTCCATCATTAGATACATATGCTCCCTGAATGGTGATGAACATTAGATAATCATTTGTTACACTTCCGTATTAACTATGTTGAGAAATAACAAAACGTCTTGTTTTAGAAATGTATGGTAATGGGATGACATTATGAAAAAGTCTGAAAATCAGGTCCATTCCGTCAAGATTTTTCAGACAAAACAACAAAATGATAGAATTAAGACAGCATTATTGCCCCATATTTAATAACACTGGTGATAATGCAGGATTGAGTCAGCCCATCCATTTGATTTAAAATAAATGTGCTGATCATTATTTAAAATATGTGAGCACTGCATTTCCTAAGGTTTCTGTTGAATTCACTCAAGGAGAGTGTTGAGGCTGATTTTGAGATACAGTGTAAAAATTTTGAGATAGAAGATATTATTAGGAATCACCATTTCAATGAATTTAATTTACAGAATGGTTTACTGCTCTGTGAAAAAAAATGAAAAACATGAAATGTCTTCGACTACTGAGCTGTATTGATATACCTCCCCTCTCAGCGGACAAGAATTAAATCAGTTAACTGTGTCTTTTTAAAACTCCATAAGATTTAATGTGGCCAGGACATTTATGCTTCCTCCTCTATTAGGTGTGAACTCTACTAAAGGCTTATAAGGGTGTTTAGGGAGAAACAGAATACAATCTTTGCCAACCTGACTGAGTAAAGATTTATAGAAGAGGATTTGTATAACTTAAGTCAATAAAGTCCCTGAAAGGAGTAATTGGAACATCTGGAATCAATAATCTCATAGGACTAGTTTCCTCTCCTCAACTTCTCTTTTCTTTTGCTTGCTGGCAGGTTATCCAGCCAATAACTCTAGGAAGTAATATTTGGTTTGAGAATTGAAATATGTGTGGAGATGCAGCTGCAAACATCAGTTTAGGGTCAGAATGAGATCAGCCATTCAGAGATTTAGGAGATGGGAGTTGGAAATAAAATCATCTTATGTGTACTCTTCCAGCTACAAAATATACAGGACCATTGTAAGAAATAAGGGCATTATAAAAAATCATTGTTGAAATGAAACACGTAGATTTTCTATAGAAATGAATGGGTTTGAAAAGTCAAGATCATATATTAACTGGATTTATCTCAATGAAGATCCGATTGCTGAAATACAAAGGAGCATTTTACCTTATCCCGCAAAATACTTAATAAGTAAGCTCAGGAGTCAAAAAAATGCAAAAAAAAAAAAAAAATTAAGTCCTTTTCTCCCTTATTTTTTTGAATGTGGTCTCACTATCTATCCAGCTGCTGAAGTCAGAAATGCGAGTCATCCTAGACTTGTTTCCTTACCATGCATTTTCTAAATATAATAAATGAAACTGGGAGTTTGGAGCTTTTTTGTATTTAGTTTTGTTTTGATTTTGCTTCTTGGGTTAGTAGACTTAAAGTCAAGGAGGCAGGGATTTCTGCTTGTTTTTTTTTTTTCCATTGCCTAAAACTCCACAAGCTGGAATCAAGATTGCTGGGAGAACTATCAATAACCTCAGATAAGCAGATAACACCACCCTTATGGCAGAAAGTGAAGAGGAGCTAAAAAGCCTCTTGATGAAAGTGAAAGAGGAGAGTGAAAAAGTTGGCTTAAAGCTCAACATTCAGAAAACGAAGATCATGGCATCTGGTCCCATCACTTCATGGGAAATAGATGGGGAAACAGTGGAAACAGTGTCAGAC
>NW_024072439.1:0-5415 GCF_014754425.2 Oryx dammah
TCACAGAAGAAGAGGGGGATTTCCAGGTCTGTGCAGAAGGACAGTCGTAACACCATCAGGCCGTGGAGCAGGGCGTCTGCAGTGCTGGTGAACAAGGATAGTAGAATCAGCTGAACACAGAGGTGAGGGTTCATGATGACTGTGTATCTCAGTGGATGACAAACAGCCACATAGCGGTCATAGGCCATTACTAAAAGGAGAAAATTTTCCCACAAAACAAAAGTCAGGGCAAAGCAGATCTGGGTGATGCAGCCTGTAAAAGTGATGCTCTGACTCTGTGCTTGGATGTTCACTAGGATCTTTGGGATCATGGTTGTGCTTAAACAGATGTCTGTAAAGGACAGATGGGAGAGGAAGTAGTACATGGGGGTGTGGAGGTGGGAGTCAGAGATGACAGCCAGGACGATGAGCAGATTTCCCAGGACAGTGACCAGGTACATGGACAGGAACAGGTTGAAGAAGATGGTCTTCAATTCTGGGTCCTCTGTCAGTCTCATAAGATGGAATTCTGAAACATCTGTGTGGTTTCTGGGTTCCATGCTGTTGATGAGTCTGATTAAAAAGATGTGATAACCAGGAAACTTCCCTGGTGATCCAGTGGCTAAGACCTCACACTCCCAATGCAAGGGGCTTGGGTTCAATCCCTTGTCAGGAACTAGATTCCACAACTAAAAGATTCTGAGTGCTGCAAGTAAGACCCAGGGCAGCCAAATAAATATTCTTTTAAAAAGATGTAAAGAGACAATGAAATATGTAGTCCTTGAAGAAGAATCAAGGGTATCAAAAGAGGCAAATGCCACTTGGAGAATGGAAGAAGACAAAGTGAGGGAACAAAAAAGGAATGCCTTCTTTATGCATTTTTATTCCTGGGTTCCTTTTAAAAAAATGATGTGGATATTTCAAAGCACAAACAATTCTAGACAGTTTTAAGACTTGGTTGTATTTTTAAGTTATACTATCTGTGCTCTTCTGATTATTAAAAACATTTGGTGACTTTGTAAAGAGAAACAGTAGGCTAAGGAGGCAGTGAAGATTCTATGTAACCAGCAACTTCAGTACCATGCATCAGAAACAATATAAAGATATATCAAGAAACAGGAAAGATAAGGTGAAGTTACCAAACTTTCTGCCCACCCACACCATCACAGGAACACAGAGATGTCAGAAAAAAAAATAAAAGTTACCTTATTTGATGTAGGGAATAAACCTATAGATACCAAGAGGGAAAAGGGAATGGAATTAATTGGGAGATAAGGATTGATATATATACACCATTATGTATAAAATAGATAACTAATAAGAACCTACTATATAGCACAAAGAACCCTACTTAATGCTCTGTGGTTACCTAAATGGAAAGGAAATATAAAAAAGAGGGGCTCACTTTTTCATGGGTATATCTATAACTGATTTGCTTTGCTGAACAGCAGAAACTAATACAACATGGTAAAACAACGATACTCCAATAAAAATTAATTTAAAAAATAAAATTACACTGCAGTTAAAAAAAGTCTGAAAAAAAGTCACCCCGTTGTAGAAAAAGCAGATTTCTACTTAGGAAGAAAAGCTCAAGGTCACAGCAAAGAATATGGTATTAGTAAAACAGATGTTTACAAATATTGGTACAAAATGCAAAAAAAAAAAAAAGTGTGGCGATGACATAAGTTAGGCAGAGTCTGGTTTCTAACCATCTGATGTAGGTACTGTCTTCACAGCCTTTCCTGGATAAACCTGTACCAAAATATTTGCCCTCGTTTCCAGACATTCACAAAGGGATATCACCTGTGATACCTGGCTGGGATCACAATAGAAAGAGGCTTGACACCTGTGAGGTACCATAGAGAAGAGCTGTCCTTAGGAAGAACAAAAGATCTGAGTGAGTCACCATGTCCTGGGCAGGAGGAATCCTTTATGAGAGTTCTCAGTTGCGCTTCTTCCTTCCTGAGAGAGACTGCTGACTGAGGTGGTCACAGCATATTACTGTCTTGAACCCTGGAGATTCAATTTCCAAAGTTCCTCATTAACCAGCCAATTCATCGTCTCTGTGGTCCCAGGACAGTGCAAAATCTTAAGGTGAAGACTACATGAGAGAAATTCAAGATGCCCGATTTTCTGACTCTATGAGGCCAAGTGGACCCCATTCATTTTTCTGTGTCTGTGCAGGCTCATGCCCATCTCTTAATTTTTTCATGGAATTGCAAGAGGTTCCAATGTCATAGCAAAACACTAGTGTGCAGATTTCATGTCAGTATGAAGTGAAGTGAAGTCGCTCAGTCGTGTCTCACTCTTTGCGACCCCATGGACTGTAACCTATCAGGCTCCTCTGTCCATGGGATTTTCCAGGCAATAGCACTGGAGTGGATTGCCGTTTCCTTCTCCAGCGGATCTTCCTGACCCAGGGATCAAACCCAGGTCTCCTGCATTGTAGACAGACGCTTTACCGTCTGAGCCACCAGGGAAGTCTTTATTTAGATTTTACCCAATAAATGGAGATGGTATTCCACATTAATATTAATTAAAATATTTTTCATCTTTAAGGAAATCAATGTTTTGTTTTCATGTGCCTGTCCATTTCTTCCCTCCATTTTTCACTGCTACTGTATGAATTTTGTTAAGCTACAACTGTCATGATATAGTAAAACCAACAGGAGACAGGATGGCATTGTAAAGTCACTCCTTACCATGTTAGTGTATTTTGCTTCAAACACATAAAATAATAGAAAAGTATAAAAGACATAGAGGTATAAAAAGTTAAAAGCCAAGGGCTCAGTGGAGGTTTGTTATTGAAAACTTAGAGTGAACATGAAGTCTTGGACACTGCCTGGGACCTTAACTCTAGACTTAAAACAGTAGAAAGTTTCAAAAGAAGCCTCAAAGGCAAAACCAAATCAAGCTACCTGATGGTATGGCGGCTGGATTTTTTATACTCTCAAAATCAGTGGGCAGCAGGAATTGGTTATTAGAGTGAACTCAAGGCTAGTTTTTGGTAAGGGCAGCTGTGAAGCTGTTGCATGATAAAACATGAGAAACGGAGGAAGGGAAAAAACATAGCAATTAAAATGAATCCACAGTTTAAACTTCAAAAGAGCCTGGAAGAACTAGATGCCAAAAAGCTCAACATATCAAACCAAGAACCAGATCATCAATCCACTCTAGGGTAAGATTTTAAAATTTTTATTTTTTTTAATTGGTGAAAAATTGCTTTACAGTTTTGTGTTGCTTTCTGCCATACAACAATGCGAATCAGTCATAATTATATATATCCCTTCCCTCTGACCCTCCCTCCCCTCCCCTTATCCCACCCTTCTAGGTCATCACAGAGTGCCAGGCTGGGCTCCCTGTGTTGTTTAGCAACTTCCTCCTAACTATTTTGCACATAATACTGTATATATGTCAATGCAACTTTCTAAATTCATCCCACCCTCACCTTCCCCCACTGTGTCTACAAGCTGGTTCTCTACTAGGTTCATCAGTACCATTTTTCTAGATTCCATATATATGTGTTCATATACAGTATTTGTTTTTCTTTATCTGACTTACTTCACTCTATTTGACAGGCTCTAGGTTCATCTACTTTTCTACAGCTGACTCAAATTCATTCTGTTTTATGGCTGAGTAATATTCCACTGTATAAATATACCACAACTTCTTTATCCATTCATCAATTGATGGACATCTAGGTTGGTTCCCTGTCCTGGCTATTGCAAATATTGCTACAATGAGCACTGGGGTACACTAACTTTTTAGAATTGTGGTTTTCTCAGGGTATATGCCCAGTAGTGGGATTGCTGAGTCATATGGTCGACTTACTCCTAGTTTTTAAAGGAATCTCCATACTGTTTTCCATAAGGGCTATACAGGATAAGAATTTTTAAATAAATGTTTGCTTTTTACAGGGGACTTCTTTCACTCAGCATACCTTTGAGAATCATACAAGTTGTTGAGAGTATCAATACCTAACTCTTTTTATTGCTGCTTTCTATTATAATACAGCACATTATTTATGCATTGTCCAGAGAAGTACACATGGTTTTTTTTTTTGTTTGTTTAGGCCAGTTATGAAAAGAACCATTCTATTTATGAACAGTGTGGTGATATATGGTTCATTTATGTGGTATTATGAGAAATACAAAGCTGTAAGGATGCAGAACAGATCAGTGGCTCATAGTGATTCACAAAGACAAAGGAATGTGTGATTATAGTGCAACACAAGGTAGTTTATCAATGAATGGTGTAACTGCCTTGTATCCTGAGTGTAGTGATGGTTCTAAGAATTGATACATGAGTTGAAATATAAACAGCCAAGGACTTCCCTGGTGGTCTGGTAGCTAAGACTCCATACTCCCAATGCAGGGGGCCCAGGTTCGATTCCTGGTCAGGGAACTGGATCCCACATGCCCCAACTAAGACCTGGCCCAGCCAAATAAATGAATAATTTTTTAAAATAAAAATTAAAAATAGGCATTTCCCTGGTGGTCCAGTGGTTAGGTAGTTAAGAATCTACTTTGTAATGCAGGGGACAAAGGCTTGATCCCTGGTTGGGAAACTACAATTCCAAATTCCTCAGAGCTCTTAAGTCCATGTACCACAACTGGAAACTCTGTGTGCCACAACAAAAGATTCCACATGATGCAACTAACACCCGACACAGCCAAATAAATAAATAAATATTTTTAAAAAATCTCTTCAACTAACAGTGAAAAGCTTTCCACAGAGAAAAACTTCTAAATAAAAAATTAATTTATTAATTAAAAACAAAATAAAGAACAGTACACAAAAGTGCATTAAATTGTATGATATTTTAACAATAAATTTGGAAAGGTGAAAACATATGTTTAGATAGTGGAGCAGTGGTAAAGAATGCAGGAGATTCAAGAGACACAGTTTTGATCATTGGGTCAGGAAGAGCCCCTGGAGTAGGAAACTCTGAACCTCTGTATTCAGCTGGGTATAGCCAACTGAATATATATACCCACTCCAGCCTTCTTGCCTGGAAAATCCCTTGGGTAGAGGAGCCTTGGTTACAGTCCTTGGGGTCACAAAGAGTCCGACATGACTGAGCACACACACACACACACACACACACACACACACACATGCATGTGTGTGCACACACACACACAAACATACACACACACAGATAGTACTCTTAAAGACAGAAAGGAACCTGTGCATTAGAAATTAAAATGAGGGGGCGGTCCTAAGATGGCGGAGGAATAGGAAGGGAAGACCACTTTCTCCCTCACAAATTCCTCAAAAGATCATTTCAACGCGGAGCAAATTCCACAAAACAACCTCTGAATGCAAGGAGAGGACATCAGGCAACCAGAAAAGCAGATCTTTGTCTTCAAAAACAGGTAGGAAAAAATATAAAAGACGAGAAAAGAGACAAAGGAGGTGGGGAGGGAGCTCCGT
>NW_024072440.1:0-5415 GCF_014754425.2 Oryx dammah
AGCATTCTTTGGCATTGCCTTTCTTTGGGATTGGAATGAAAACTGACTTTCTAGTCCTGTGGCCACTGCTGAGTTTTCCAAATTTGCTGGCACACTGAGTGCAGCACTTTCGCAGCATCATCTTTCAGGATTTGAAATAGCTCAACTGGAATTCCATCACCTCCACTAGCTTTGTTCATAGTGATGATTTCTAAGGCCCACTTGACTTCACATTCCAGGATGTCTGGCTCTAGGTGAGTGATCACACCATCGTGATTATCTGGGTCATGAAGCTCTTTTTCGTACATTTGTCCTGTGTATTCTTGCTACCTCTTCTTAATATCTTCTGAAGCAAGGTCTGATGCTCCAAAGAGCAATATTGCATAGGGACCTGGAATGTTAGGTCCATGAATCAAGGCAAATTGGAAGTGGTCAAACAGGAGATGGGAGGTGTGAACGTCAACATTCTAGGAATCAGTGAACTAAAATGGACTGGAATGGGTGAATTTTACTCAGATGACCATTATGTCTACTACTGTGAGCAGGAATCCCTTAGAAGAAATGGAGTAGCCATCATGGTCAACAAGAGAGTCCAAAATTCAGTACTTGGATGCAATCTCAAAAACAACAGAATGATCTATGTTCATTTCCAAGGAAAACCATTCAATATCACAGTAATCCAAGTTATGCCCCAACCACTAATGGTAAAGAAGCTGAAGTTGAACGGTTCTATGAAGACCTACAAGACCTTTTATATCTAACACCCTCAAAAGATATCCTTTCCATTATAGGGGACTGGAATGCAAAAGTAGGAAGTCAAGAAACACTGGGGGAAACAGGAAAATTTGGCCTTGGAGTACGGAATGAAGCAGGGCAAAGGCTAATAGAGTTTGGCCAAGAGAACGCACTGGTCATAGCAAACATCTTCTTCCAACAACACAAAAGAAGACTCTACACATGGACATCACTAGATGGTCAATGCCAAAATCAGATTGATTATATTCTTTGCAGCCAAAGATGGAGAAGCTCCATACAGTCAGCAAAAACAAGACCAGGAGCTGACTGGCTCAGATCATGAGCTCCTTATTGCCAAATTCAGACTTAAATGGAAGAAAGTAGGGAAAACCACCAGACCATTCAGCTATGACCTAAATCAAATCCCTTATGATTATACAGTGGAAATGAGAAATAGATTTAAGGGGCTAGATCTGATAGATAGAGTGCCTGATGAAATATGGATGGACTATGGTTTGTGACATTGTACAGGAGACAGGGATCAAGACCATCCCCATGGAAAAGAAATGCAAAAAAGCAAAATGGCTGTCTGAGGAGCCCTTACAAATAGCTATGAAAAGAAGAGAAGTGAAAAGCAAAGGAGAAAAGGAAAGATATAAGCATCTGAATGCAGAGTTCCAAAGAATAGCAAGGAGAGATACGAATGCCTTCCTCAGCGATCCATGCAAAGAAATAGAGGAAAACAACAGAATGGGAAAGACTAGATATCTCTTCAAGAAAATTAGAGATACCAAGGGAACATTTCATGCAAAGATGGGCTCGATAAAGGACTATACTACTAACTTGCTCTATTATCATTTTAAAAACCAACCTAGTTTTATTGATTTGTTTTCTTTTCTTGGGGGTGTTATTCTGTATTTGACTTGTTTCTGCTATAATCTTTATTATTTCTTTCCTTCTGCTAACTTTGGACTTAATTTGTCCTTTTTATTCTAGTTTTATGAGATATAAAGTTCAGTTAGGAGTAGGAAATGGCAACCTGCTCCAGTATTCTTGCCTAAACAATTCAATGGACAACTGGTGGGCTATAGTCCATGTGGCCACAAATCATCAGACATGACTGAGTGACTGAGCACAGCAGTATAGCCTTTAGGATATCACATTTTTCTTTTTGTCTGCCTCAAGATATTTTTAAATTCTGTTTCTTAAAAATTGTATTTGGTTGTTTTGTGGCTGTGCTCTGTCTTTGTTCCTACATTCAGGCTTCCTCTAGTTGTGCAGAGCAGGGGTTACTCTCTAGTTGTGATGCACGGGCTTCTCATTGTGGTTACTCCTCTTGCTGTGGAGCATGGACTCTAGGGTGTGTGAACTTCATTAGTTGCTGCACATGGACTCATAGTGTGGCTTGTGGGCTCCAGAGCCCAGGCTCAGTAACTGTGAAACTTGGGCTCCATTGTCCCATGACATGTGGGATTCCCCAAGACCAGGATCAGACTGGTGCCCTCTGCATTGCAAAGTGGATTTTTAATCACTAGACCACCAGAGAGGCCCTAAAATTCCCTTTTATTTCCTCTTCAGTGGTTGTTCAAGAATGTGTTCTTTTGTTTACATGTGTCTATGAATTTTCCTGTTTTTAGCTGTTACTGACTTCTAGTTTTATTATGTTTTATTATATATATTATATTACAGTTTTATAATAATAAAATATATACATAATATTGATATTTCTCCTGGAAATCTTGATTCCAGCTTGTGCTTCCTCCAGCACAGTGTTTCTCATGATGTACTCTGCATATAAGTTAAATAAGCAAGGTGACAATATACAGCCTTGATGTACTCCTTTTCCTATTTGGAACCAGTCCATTGTTCCATGTCCAGTTCTAACTGTTGCTTCATGACCTGCATACAGATTTCTCAAGAGGCAGGTCAGGTCATCTGGTATTCCCATCTCTTTCAGAATTTCCCACAGTTTGTTGTGATCCACACAGTCAAAGGCTTTGGCATAGTCAATAAAGCAGAAATAGATGTTTTTCTGGAACTCTCTTGCTTTTTCCATGATCCAGTGGGTGTTGGCAATTTGATCTCTGGCTGCTCTGCCTTTTCTAAAACCAGCTTGAACATCAGGAAGTTCACGGTTCATGTATTGCTGAAGCCTGACTTGGAGAATTTTGAGCATTACTTTGCTAGCATGTGAGATGAGTGCAATTGTGCAGTAGTTGGAGCATTGTTTGGTATTGCCTTTCTTTGGGATTGGAATCAAAACTGACCTTTTCGAGTCCTGTGGCCACTGCTGACTTTTCAAAATTGCTGGCATATTGAGTGCAGCACTTTCACAGCATCATCTTTCAGGATTTGAAATAGCTCAACTGGAATTCCATCACCTCCACTAGTTTTGTTTGTAGTGATGCTTCCTAAGGCCCACTTGACTTCACATTACAGGATGTCTGGTTCTAGGTGACTGCTGATACCTTCATGATTATCTGGGTCGTGAAAATCTTTTTTGTACAGTTCTGTGTATTGTTTCCACATCTCCTTAATATCGGAGAAGGCAATGGCACCCCACTCCAGTACACTTGCCTGGAAAATCCCATCGACAGAGGAGCCTGGTAGGCTGCAGTCCATGGGGTCACTGAGAGTCAGACATGACTGAGCGACTTCACTTTCACTTTTCACTTTCATGCATTGGAGAAGGAAATGGCAACCCACTCCAGTGTTCTTGCCTGGAGAATCCTAGGGACGAGGGAGCCTCGTGGACTGCCATCTGTGGGTTCTCACAGAGTCAGACATGACTGACATGACTTAGCAGCAGCAGCTCCTTAATATCTTCTGCTTCTGTTAGGTCCATACCATTTCTGTCCTTTATTGAGACCATCTTTGCATGAAACATTTCCTTGGTATCTCTAATTTTCTTGAAGAGATCTCTAGTTCTTCCCATTCTATTGTTTTCCTCTGTTTCTTTGCACTGATCACTGAGGAAGGCTTTCTTATCTCTCCTTGCTATTTTTTGGAACTCTGCATTCAAATGGGTATATCTTTCCTTTTCTCCTTTGCTTTTTGCTTCTCTTCTTTTCACAGATATTTGTAAGGCCTCCTCAGACAGCCATTTTGCTTTTTTGCATTTCTTTTTCTTAGAGATGGTCTTGCTCCCTGTCTCCTGTACAATGCATGAACCCCATTCCATAGTTCACCCTTACAGCAGAAAGTGAAGAACTAAAGAGCCTCTTGATAAAAGTGAAAAAGAAGAGTGAAATAGTTGGCTGAAAGTGCAGCATTCAGAAAACAAAGATTATGGCATCCAGTCCCACCCCTTCATGGCAAATAGATGGAGAAACATTGGAAACAGTGGCAAACTTTATTTGGGAGGGCTCCAAAATCACTGCAGATGGTGACTGCAGCCATGAAATTAAAAGACGCTTACTCCCTGAACGATCAGTTATGACCAACCTAGACAGCATATTAGAAAGCAGAGACATTATTTTGCCAACAGAGGTCTGTCTAGTCAAGGCTATGGTTTTTCCCCAGTAGTCATGTATGGATGTGAGAGATGGACTCTAAAGAAAGCTGAGCGCCAAAGAATTGATGCTTTTGAACTGTAGTGTCAGAAAAGATTCTTGAGAGTCCCTTGGAATACAAGGAGATCCAACCAGTCCATGCTAAAGGAAATCAGCCCTGAATATTCACTGGCAGGGCCGATGCTGAAGCTGAAATGCCAATACTTTGGCCATTTGATGTGAAGAATGGACTCATTTGAAAAGACCCTGATGCTGGGAAAGATTGAAGGCAGGAGGAGAAGGGGATGACAGAGGATGAGATGGTTAGATGGCAGGACCAACTCAATGGACATGAATCTGATTAAACTTTGGGAGTTGGGTGATGAACAGGAAGGCCTGGCATACTGCAGTGTATGGGGTTGCAAAGAGTTGGACACGACTGAGCAACGGAACTGAACTGATGCTATAGCTCCAATACTTCAGCCACTTGATGCAAAGAGCAGACTCATAGGAAAAAACTCTGATGATGGGAAAGATTGAAGGCAAAAGGATAAGAGGGCAGCAAAGGATGAAATGGTTAGATAGCATCACCAACTCAACAGACATGAATCTGAGCATACTCTGGGAGATAGTGAAAGATGGAAAACTGGCATGCTGCAGTTCATGGATTGGCAGAGTCAGACACGACTTAGTGACTGAACAGTAACAAAATATATAATTCTTCTCTAAACCTTTGGTAGAATTCATCTATGAAGCCATCTGGTTCTGGAAATTTGATTTTGGAGTTTTAAAAATTATTATTACTGAGATTAGAGATACCAAGGGAATATTTCATGCAAAGATGGGCTCAATAAAGACAGAAATGGTATGGACCTAACAGAAGCAGAAGATATTAAGAAGAGGTGGCAAGAATACACAGAACTGTACAAAAAAGATCTTCATGACCCAGATAATCACGATGGTGTGATCACTCATCTAGAGCCAGACATCCTGGAATGTGAAGTCAAGTGGGCCTTAGAAAGCAACACTATGAACAAAACTAGTGGGGGTGATGGAATTCCAGTTGAGCTATTTCAAATCCTGAAATATGATACTGTGAAAGTGTTGCACTCAATATGCCAGCAAATTTGGAAAACTCAGCAGTGGCCACAGGACTCGAAAAGGTCAGTTTTCATTCCAATCCCAAAGAAAGGCAATGCCAAAGAATGCT
>NW_024072441.1:0-5414 GCF_014754425.2 Oryx dammah
ACTGGGGGCCGGGTGGATACCCAGAATGGAGGCGGGAGGGTGTGGCCGCCAGGGGTTGGGAAGACTGTGTGGTCCTCTTGCTGTCTCTCTCTCCCTCTTTCTCAGTCTTCCTTACCTTTGGTTTCTGGTTCTTGACATGTCTTAGTGGAGGGGTGTGTCTGTATGTGTTTGTGTGAGTGCGTAGGCCTGGGTGTGAGAGTGGGGCTGGTGGTGGGCCTGGGTTTTGGGCTGGGCAGGCCACAGTTTAAGTTTCTCCTATGGACTCTCTTATTTTTATGTTTATTGAATCTTCTAGTTGACAGTGGCCTCCTCTATGTTTTACATGCTTGCTCTCCCTTTTTTAGTTTTCTGTTCCTGTTACTTTGTAGGTTAAGTTAGGAATGTTTATAGTCTGATATACACTAGATAAATTGTACACAAAACAAAACACAAGCATACAAACCCCGGAAAGCCTGAATGTAAAGAAGATCGAAAAGTTCTTTAATTTTTGTGAATTGAATGTTGGTGAGAAATTATTTCCTCCTACTGTCAGTTCAGTTCAGTCACTCAGTCATGTCTGACTCTTTGCGACCCCATGAATTGCAGCATACCAGGCCTCCCTGTCCATCACCAACTCCCGGAGTTCACTCAGACTCATGTCCATCAAGTCAGTGATGCCATCCAGCCATCTCATCCTCTGTCGTCCCCTTCTCCTCCTGCCCCCAATCCCTCCCAGCATCAGTCTTTTCCAATGAGTCAACTCTTCACATGAGGTGGCCAAAGTACTGGAATTTCAGCTTTAGCATCATTCCTTCCAAAGAAATCCCAGGGCTGATCTCCTTCAGAATGGACTGGTTGGATCTCCTTGCAGTCCAAGGGACTCTCAAGAGTCTTCTCCAACACCACAGTTCAAAAGCATCAACTCTTCGGTGCTCAGCCTTCTTCACAGTCCAACTCTCACATCCATACATGACTACTGGAAAAACCAGAGCCTTGACTAGATGGACCTTAGTAGGCAAAGTAATGTCTCTGCTTTTGAATATGCTATCTAGGTTGGTCATAACTTTTCTTCCAAGGAGTAAGTGTCTTTTAATTTCATGGCTGTAATCACCATCTGCAGTGATTTTGGAGCCCCCAAAAATAAACTCTGACATTGTTTCCACTGTTTCCCCATCTATTTCCCATGAAGTGATGGGACCAGATCCCACGATCTTCATTTTCTGAATGTTGAGCTTTAAGCCAACTTTTTCACTCTCCTCTTTCACTTTCATCAAGAGGCTTTTTAGTTCCTCTTCACTTTCTGCCATAAGGGTGGTGTCATCTGCATATCTGAGGTTATTGACATTTCTCCCGGCCATCTTGATTCCAGCTTGTGTTTCTTCCAGTCCAGCGTTTCTCATGATGTACTCTGCATAGAAGCTAAATAAGCAGGGTGACAATATACAGCCTTAACGTACTCCTTCTCCTATTTGGAACCAGTCTGTTGTTCCATGTTCAGTTCTAACTGTTGCTTCCTGAACTGCATACAGATTTCTCAAGAGGCAGGTCAGGTGGTTTGGTATTCCCATCTCTTTCAGAATTTTCCACAGTTTGTTTTATCCACACAGTCAAAGGCTTTGGCATAATCAATAAAGCAGAAATAGATGTTTTTCTGGAATTCTCTTGCTTTTTCCATGATCCAGCAGATGTTGGCAATTTGATTTCTGGTTCCTCTGCCTTTTCTAAAACCAGCTTGAACATCAGGAAGTTCACGGTTCACGTATTGCTGAAGCCTGGCTTGGAGAATTTTGAGCAGTACTTTACTAGCATGTGAGATGAGTGCAATTGTGCGGTAGTTTGAGCATTCTTTGGCATTGCCTTTCTTGGGAATTGGAATGAAAACTGACCTTTTCCAGTCCTGTGGCCACTGCTGAGTTCTCCAAATTTGCTGGCATATTGAGTGCAGCACTTTCACAGCATTGTCTTTCAGGATTTGAAATAGTTCAACTGGAATTCCATCACCTCCACTAGCTTTGTTCATAGTGATGCTTCCTAAGGCCTACTTGACTTCACATTCCAGGATGTCTCGCTCTAGATTAGTGATCACACCATCATGAATATCTGGGTCGTGAAGATCTTTTTTGTACAGTTCTTCTGTGTATTCTTGCCACGTCTTCTTAATATCTTCTGCTTCTGTTAGGTCCACACCATTTCTGTCCTTTATCGACCTCATCTTTGCATGAAATGTTCCCTTGGTATCTCTAATTTTCTTGAAGAGATCTCTAGTCTTTGCCATTCTGTTGTTTTCATCTGTTTCTTTGCATTGATCGCTGAAGAAGGCTTTCTTATCTCTTCTTGCTATTCTCTGGAACTCTGCATTCAGATGCTTATATCTTTCCTTTTCTCCTTTGCTTTTCACCTCTCTTCTTTTCACAGCTATTTGTAAGGCCTCCCCAGACAGCCATTTTGCTTTTTTTGCTTTTCTTTTCCATGGCGATGGTCTTGATCCCTGTCTCCTGTACAATGTCACGAACCTCATTCCACAGTTCATGAGGCACTCTATCTATCAGATCTAGTCCCTTAAATCTATCTCTCACTTCCACTGTATAATCATAAGGGATTTGATTTAGGTCATACATGAATGGTCTAGCAGTTTTCCCTACTTTCTTCAATTTGAGTCTGAATTTGGTAATAAGGAGTTTATGATCTGAGCCACAGTCAGCTCCTTGTCTTGTTTTTGTTGACTGAATAGAGCTTCTCCATCTTTGGCTGCAAAGAATAGAATCAATCTGATTTCGGTGTTGACCATCTGGTGATGTCCATGTGTAGAGTCTTCTCTTGTGTTGTTGGAAGAGGGTGTCTGCTATGACCAGTGCATTTTCTTGGCAAAACTCTATTAGTCTTTGCCCTGCCTCATTCCGCATTCCAAGGCCAAATTTGCCTGTTACTCCAGGTGTTTCTTGACTTCCTACTTCTATAGGTAAGACTCATTTCATATATTGTTTTTCTAAGATGAAAGTAACACCATCATTAAGATTATCATTCACTAATATTGTTCTTCCAAGCAGGTTTAGTATTTGGAAATATTCATTTCCAAATATGAATATTAAATGAGAAATACATTTCCTTCGTTTAACAAATATACATTATATATATATACACACACACACACACACACAAATATACATTATATATATATATATATATACACACACACACACACACACACACATACACAGGGCAGCCATATTGTGCCAGACAATATGTTAAGTGTTGAGTGATACAAAGATCATTAAATCCTGCTTTTGCCTTTGTGGCTCACTGACTAAGAGCACAGGAAGACACAGAGATATAGTGCTTTGTGTGCATCAAGTGTGCAGTGACTTACCACCTTGGCAAGGGATGAAGAAAGAGAAATTCATAGGACGATTGATTTGAGTCCTGAAGATCAGAGGACCCTTCAACCCCCGGTTAAAGTTTTGTTTTCCTTAAGGAAAGTAAAAGGAATATTCTTGGAGCTAGCATTTCATTTAAGTTTTCTAAGTATTTCCAAATTTGAAATTTGGGACTCTTAGCAGGATTCCTGTTCAGTAGGTAAGTGGGTTTTATTGACCTCCAAGCAGAATTTTTTATTGTGTGGTTAGTTGCTTTAATATGGGCATCATCTTTATTTTATTTTTTTAATTGAAATATAGTTGGTTTTTAATGTTGTATTAATTTCTGCCATACAGCAAAGTGACTCAGTTATACATATATGTGTGTGTGTGTATATATATATATATATATATATATATGTTTTGTTGTTCAGTCACTATATACATTCTTTTTAATATTCTTTTCCATATAATTTATACCAGGATATTGAATATGGTTCTCTGTGCTATGTAGTAGGACCTTCTTATTTATCCATTCTGTATGTAATAGCTTACATCTGCCAGCCCCAATCTCTCACTCCATCTCAACCCCTTTGTGCTTGGCAACCTCAAATCTGTTCTGAGTCTGTTCCGGTTTCATAGGTAAGTTCATCTGTGTGATATGTTAGATTCCACAGAAGGTGATACGTATGGGGCAGTGCTTTATATTTGATGCTTGGATGTAGTTGGTCAGTAGCCATTGGTTATTTGTATAGGAGTTTCTTGTATATTTATCTCACCCATTCACTTTCTTAAAAAAAAAAAAAAGAATTGGTAGGTTTAACCTAATCTTGTAGCTGGTGGTCACATGGAGGTAAACAAAGAGATGAAACTTTTTCAGGGTCACACTGTAATTCTTTCAGAGGCTGAGCCAAAAATATCTGAGTCTACTGATTCTAGTCTGAATGTTCTTGCTTATTAGTCATTTTTGGATGTTCAGCACTGTAAGGCATCATATAGAGAAAAAACTTAAAAAATTATTATGGTGTTTAAGGCCTTCACTTACAATATTTTCCAGTTTCTGTTATTAATATGGTGAACTCCTTTCATTGTTGGGCATCTGGCCTTCCTGGGCTAGATACAGGGTGATTGCTGGTCAGTGAAGCAGGCTTGCTCCAGACAGCTCTCCGGAAGCTTCCCTGTGGTGAATCCAGGGAATCCAGAGTGACACAGGCCTCTGTTCCTCAGCTGTTGTCTGTTTTCTTGTCATCTGCCTTCTCTTTGATTCTTTACCATCCTCTAGTATTTTATGGGTGTCTTGGAAATTACTAGAGCCCTGGTGAGGACTAGTATTGTCCTCAGGGAAATTGTTTTCTGGCTTTAATTTGCATGTCTTTGGATTAGTTAATAGCCAGCTGCCTTTGAAGCAGGTGATAATTAGATCTATAAGCCTCCGCGAACATCTTTTATTTTAAAACCATAGAATGAGGATTGTCAGCTCTGCAGAAAGGAACAGATGTTTTTCTTCTTACTGCCTTCCATATGTGGGGAGAAAATTCAAGTGAAGAGAGATCTGCATGGCACATGTTTGTGTTTTGTTGCTGATGTAACAGCATTTAGCAATAAAGGGACCAAGACTTTATCTTGTTTTAGCTATTCAGGAGCTGATGATGTCTTAAGCCATTGGACTGAAATTTCATAGTTAATTTGAAAAAACATCTTTTTCAGTGTATAGTAGAAAAATTGCTATGAAATTTAAGAGATTCCTTTGTATGTGCTATACTTAAGCAGAAGCTTGTGAATAGAGTTTTACAGTTAAAGTTTAGGCAAATGAAATGTTAAGTTGGTGATGCTAAATCACTTTTAATAGAAATCTTTCCAAAGTCATTTACTTATGTGCTTAGCTTTTTTTTTTTTAAACATGTGGACTTAATGGTTCATGTGTTTTAAATGGTTCATGACTTAATGTCATCTTGAAGCCATCATGGTTTCATCCTGTGAAATCACTGGTGTTGCCCTCAGCTGCTATTGAGTGTAATTGTCTGGTGACTCTAGTTGGCTGTTTCTGAAGTTTTGTATCTACCTGGTTTTCTTAACTTTTTA
>NW_024072442.1:0-5412 GCF_014754425.2 Oryx dammah
TAAGAAAGGAATTTATTTAACCTAAGGTTAACATGATTAATCTTAAATACTTATTTCCCCTATATGCTAGTTATATTCATTATAAGGGCAGGGAATATGGAGATTTAGCAGGAAACATCAGCCCAACAAATGAAAACCCTTCACCAATGTTCCCCTTAAGATCTATTTAGTCTTAAGATAGTGATAAAGTTACATTTTTACACAGCAAGGACACAGTGATTTATAACAAAGTACAGTGATCTATAACAAAAGAGAAAATTCATTAACTCAAAAAGTCTAGTATTGCTAACATCAAAAATTATTATATTTCCTTTTCTATATTTCAAATACATTAATATATCCCCAGGTGCCTAAGGATATGGAGGCCTGGCGGCAATCATTGACTCAACAATGAGAAAAGCCCTATGCCAATTAAGATTTTCAAAATACCCCAAACTCTCTGTGCTGTTTATGGTTGAGAGGTAGTAAACAATCGTGCATAGTGGCAGGAGTGTGGATAATCCTGTCACACAAGCTAGTCTGCCAGCAGAGAGGTTTGACCTGAGAGACCCTTGTCATGCCCAGGAATTTTTATTGACTGGAGCTGCAAGTTTACTCCTTCTCCAAGAGAACCAGTGGGGAACAGCCCCCCATAAAGTCAGAGGTGTAGGTAAGAGCATGAAACAGTAAAGTGGGTAGACTCTGGTTTTAGGGGTAGATGCTTGGGAACAGGGGGTTTCCTGAGGCTCGATCTCACCTTTGCATATGCCGAAGCCTCCTTCCTCATGACCTTTGCCATGGGCGGAGTTCCTCACGCTAGCTCCCGGCATCTCCCCCTTTTTTAATTCTTAGAACAGCCAGAAATGCTCTGCCGAAGAATCCTGACAATACAAGTAAGAATGATTATAAGAAGTAAAATTAGAGCACCAACAGCAGCATAACTGAAGATATTAGACAGGATGTTTTTTCCAGAAATAAGGCTAGAGAAGGTGTGGAAAAAGTCATTAGCGGCTCCAGCGGCAGTAAAATCCAATCGAGTGTTCCAAGGTCTGTATCTGATTGTGAAGTTTCCCTAAGTCTAAACTAATATCTGAGCTATTCCAAACACCTAAAATATGATTTTTCAACATATTGGGCATTTGCACGTGTTGAGTCAATGATATTGCTGCCAAAATAACACTAACAGTAACAGTTGTTGTTATTAAAGCTGAATTCCCTAAAATTAGTAAGCCCACAAACCGTTGTCACCTTCGGAGGGTGGATGTGAACGCCACAAAAGAACAAACATTGTATTGAAGAGTTAAGCAAGATGAAAGCATACATTTTTCATTAAGTCCACCTGTATAATTCATTTGTATATTGAGTTTTCCGGAATCGTTAGCAAAGAAAAAAACCATAAAGAGAGGGTAGACAAGCTAAAATAGAGTAAATAGAATCATTTTCTGGTCATAGTTGGCACTGCAGCAGCTGTCAGTCCTGCTGGGATCTCGATGTTTATCGTGCCTCTTCTGCTGGCAGGAGCGGCGGCCCTCGCTGGGGCCCTCGCTGCGCCCCCCGCTGAACCAGCAGTGGCCAAGCGAGCGCGGACTCTGGAGAGGCTTACCGGCTGTGAGCGCGGGCACAGGGCTCGCCCATGGCTCCAGCGCGCGGCTGTTTCCTGCGGCAGCGACGGTAGGGGCAGAGGAGTGCCCTTCGAGGCAATGGGGGATCAGTCTGTCCGGGATCCAAACTGGCGAATCTGCGTCGTGTGGAAAAATACAAGCACAGCCTCGACCACTGGTTAATAATGGGTCAGGACCTTTCCATTGTCCGGAGAGGAGGTCCTTCCATTTTACTAATGGCTTTGCATTTAATTGCTCTGGGCACCAATGGCAAAGCATTGCAGTAGTTCTGGCTGAATCAGCATTTAAAATATTTATTACGAAAAGAGCATGTTGCAAGATTTGATGGGGAGAGCTATTCTTAAACTCCCCTTCTTTTAGTTTTTGAAATTAACAAAGCATGTGCTGTTCGGGTGCCACTTGCAGAATGCAGCCATGGACTTGGATCGGGGAAGGCTCCTCTCTGGGTTAACCAGGGGAGACCTCAAGGCTTAGAAACTGATTTGAAGAACCACCTTGGGTCTTAGCCTAATTCTCTGCCCCTCAGCCCTTATTTCTCTGGATGTCTCAGGCTAAATGAGGGGTATCTATCTGATATAGAAATGATTTGACATCTTTGTTTGCAAATAGCTGTTTCCTCCTCAGGACTCGCAGCAGCCCCTCCTCCCAATCCTTTCCCTCAGGACCCAGGAAGGCCACCACACAAAGCTCTCATTCCCCATGCATTCCCTCACCCCTGCCTGTTTCCTGATACCTTTGGCTTTCATGCAGTCTCTTGTTTGCTCACCTCATTTTCCCGGATGACTCTGGGTTCCAGTCAACTGTGAGTCTTTATCTCTCCATCTGGGAGCCTGCCCTGGGTGGGAGCTATGACAGCTCCCACCCATCCTGGCCGCCTGGAGGCCCAGGCCTTGTGATAAGGGAGGAGAAGTTCTGGGAACAGCAGCTGCTGGGGTGTTGTCTGAGAGGACAGCCAGGCTTTGCAGCTGCTGTTCCCAGGGAGACTCGCCAGCAAACTATGAGTGCTGAGGCTGGGAGGAGGAGAGCAGGGCGTGGGTCAGACCAGCCCCTCCGGAGGAAGAGATTCCATTTCTGAACACCCACACCTCCTCTCATCTGTCTCTGCTTCTGCTCCCCTAGATGTGACCTAGAACCCTATCTCCCATCCCAGGCAGATTTTGGGTTGATGGAGGCACCACATCACCCAAAACTTGTTCAGCTAGACCCTTCTCAGGAAAATAAAACAAAACACCTTCCAGAAGACAAATTCTCCAGAAAGCAGAGCCCAGTGTCTACGTGGAACCAGGAAACAGTGGCCTCCATTGTTCTTTGCACACAGCTCAAGCCCCTGCATCCCACCTGCTCCCCACCTGGGGCCACACCAGATGAGCCTGCCTCACCCCCCACAGTCCTTGAGAGTTTACAGAGTGTCCTCTGGGAGACAAATAAGCCCAGTGAGGCTACTTCTGATGTTCCCATTTTGCAGATTAGGTACCCAGGAGACCCTGTGGGTTTGGGGGTGGAGGTATTGTGTCCCACTCCACAGCCCTGGGTCAAGTGCTCAGATTCCTGCCCACCCGATGCCTGACCTCCCCTGCCCCCGCCTCGAGTGACTGGAAACAGGATATGGGTAGCTGGGGGCCAGAGAAGAGCTTGGGGGTGGGGCGCTGGGGACCCGGATGTGAATCCTTCACTATTGTTCCTGGCGGAGCCAAAAGGAAAAAAAAGAAAAAGAAATCTAGCCATCGAACCAGCAAACAGGACCAAATGCCACTTTCAGCTCCTGCTCCCTGACCTCTGGGAGCCCAGGTCCAGGCCCTCAGTACCCTGCTCCCCAGCTGTTTCTCTTGAGGACACCACCCTTCCAGGACTGAAGTCTCTAGCAGACTCCCTAGACACAGCCACCAGCTGTTCTCACACCCCTCTCAGGAATCAGGCATGCAGGCTTGCCCTCACCCTTCACAGGCCTCCAGGGTGCCCATTCCAGCTGACCCTGGGGTCAGCAGCCTCCTCCACTGCCGGGGTCCAGCCCCGGTGGATCCAGGGTAATTCGAAGGGGAGATGGAATCGGCATTCTAGGAAAGAGAGATTAGAAAGGAATAGTGTAGTTGGAAAATTAGTGGAGAAAAAGATGCTGAATAACTTGGTGTACGTGGAATACCAATAAAACTCCAAGACAGGGAATTTGCACCACCTACGTAGGCCACAGGCGTCTTTCCGTTCTCCCAAAGGAGAGGAGGCACTGAGGCCTCCCCAGTCCGATCTTAGAAGCCCAGGCAAAATTAGCAGGCTTGGCAAGTACCCACGTTCCAGATGAGAATTTAGCCAGAAGGGGAAAGAAAGAACGACACAGGGGAATCAGTCTTTCCAGAAACTGATCCGTTTTCTTTATTTTCAGGTTTGCTTATATACCTTTTGTTACACATAGAGACAAATGGAAATTTTAAAGTCACGCGTGGTCAGCAGTCCTAACCTTTATCAAAATCAGGTGCTTCACATAAACGTATAAGAAAAAGGTCTTAGGGGTTTTACATCATCTTCTGGCCATGAGGCCTGCTGACATTTTATGACCCTTTCTTTCTGATAACGGTCAGTTAACCAGAAAACTTATTTTTTTCAAGGGTGTTTTTTCTTAAACCAGGCGCCACCCTCTGAAGGTACCAGATAAAGTGGCATTCCTATAGGGTGAGGGTGTAGTGAGCTACAAATAAGAAAGGAATTTATTTAACCTAAGGTTAACATGATTAATCTTAAATACTTATTTCCCCTATATGCTAGTTATATTCATTATAAGGGCAGGGAATATGGAGATTTAGCAGGAAACATCAGCCCAACAAATGAAAACCCTTCACCAATGTTCCCCTTAAGATCTATTTAGTCTTAAGATAGTGATAAAGTTACATTTTTACACAGCAAGGACACAGTGATTTATAACAAAGTACAGTGATCTATAACAAAAGAGAAAATTCATTAACTCAAAAAGTCTAGTATTGCTAACATCAAAAATTATTATATTTCCTTTTCTATATTTCAAATACATTAATATATCCCCAGGTGCCTAAGGATATGGAGGCCTGGCGGCAATCATTGACTCAACAATGAGAAAAGCCCTATGCCAATTAAGATTTTCAAAATACCCCAAACTCTCTGTGCTGTTTATGGTTGAGAGGTAGTAAACAATCGTGCATAGTGGCAGGAGTGTGGATAATCCTGTCACACAAGCTAGTCTGCCAGCAGAGAGGTTTGACCTGAGAGACCCTTGTCATGCCCAGGAATTTTTATTGACTGGAGCTGCAAGTTTACTCCTTCTCCAAGAGAACCAGTGGGGAACAGCCCCCCATAAAGTCAGAGGTGTAGGTAAGAGCATGAAACAGTAAAGTGGGTAGACTCTGGTTTTAGGGGTAGATGCTTGGGAACAGGGGGTTTCCTGAGGCTCGATCTCACCTTTGCATATGCCGAAGCCTCCTTCCTCATGACCTTTGCCATGGGCGGAGTTCCTCACGCTAGCTCCCGGCATCTCCCCCTTTTTTAATTCTTAGAACAGCCAGAAATGCTCTGCCGAAGAATCCTGACAATACAAGTAAGAATGATTATAAGAAGTAAAATTAGAGCACCAACAGCAGCATAACTGAAGATATTAGACAGGATGTTTTTTCCAGAAATAAGGCTAGAGAAGGTGTGGAAAAAGTCATTAGCGGCTCCAGCGGCAGTAAAATCCAATCGAGTGTTCCAAGGTCTGTATCTGATTGTGAAGTTTCCCTAAGTCTAAACTAATATCTGAGCTATTCCAAACACCTAAAATATGATTTTTCAACATATTGGGCATTTGCAC
>NW_024072443.1:0-634 GCF_014754425.2 Oryx dammah
ACTGTTCTTTTCCATTTGTTTAGTTTCTTTTTTATGGCTTTTTGTTGCTTTATATTTATGAGGCCATGCCATGCAGCACGTGGGGGTCTTAGTTCCTGGACCAGGGAACCCCTGTCTCTTGCATTGGGGACAGGGAGTCTTAACCACGGGACTGCTGGGAAAGGCCCTCCAAGTGCTTACCTTTGAAGTTAAAAGCTTCTTGGTTTTGGTCCCTCAGTATACTGTGAGTTAAAATACAAAATCTTTGTAGACTCATTGACTCACACAAAGCTTTATCAATATTTGGTCTAAGATATAAATTCCACAATTTCTCTTGCTTAGAGCTATTCACCTTAAAAGTTATTTTACAAGCCAAAGTGAATTTATTCAGGAATAGTAGAGTTATTGCAATTTGGGAAAAGCGAGCTAAATAAAAAAAAAGCCATAAGGAAGTCCAACAAAGAAAAAGAACATTATAGAGAAAAGTACGGGTCTGGGAAGGTTGGTTTGGAAAGAAAAGTCAGAGCTCAAGAGTGATGACCGGTTCTCACTGACTGAGTGCTGGGATAGTCAGTTCTTGTAGGAGATGCGGTGTACACCTTTTCCTCTTGAGGGCTGTCATTGGTAACTCTTTCCCTGTTGAAAATTTTTCCCT
>NW_024072443.1:644-5409 GCF_014754425.2 Oryx dammah
TTTTCTTCTTCTATTTCTAATCTCTTGGACTACCACTTCTGCCACCAACTGGAGAAGAATAACATGTAAAGTGCAAGTGTGACCAGGTAATATCCACCTGGGTAATCTCCATTTTGTAAAGTCAACATGTTCCATGCAATTTAGTCTGTACACAGAGTAATTGTTCATCAATAATTGTTCAACAATTGTTCACAAGTCCAGGGACTAGGTAGAGTGTGGACCCTGGGAAAGAGAACTCTTGGAGATCACAAATCTGCTTACCATTAGCACCTTCACTGAAAGTCTGACTTTCAGTTTTGCTTGACCATTATAAGTTACAAAAATTTCTTACTTCATATTGAGAAAACAAGCCTGATTGGAATTTATAAGTATAAGCAAAAAATTCCTATTCCTATATTTTCACACACTCAAATTCTCAATGAAATGAGAATATAAGAAAAGTTGAAAACTCTATTTGGTGTGGTGTTGTTTCATTAAGTCACTTCTCACTCTGAGATCCCATGGATTAAAACCCCCCAGGCTCCTCTGTCCACAGAATTTTCCAGGCAAGAATACTGGAGTGAGCTGCCATTTCCTACTTCAGGGGATCTTCCCAACCCAAGGACTGAACCAGCATCTGTTGCATGTCCTGCACTGGCATGCACATTCTTTACCACTGCGTCACCTGGGAAGCCCTGCTCAGTGTATAGTTAATTCATTAGTAGGAACTTGATTTTCTATGTATGTATGTTTTATCCTTACCATCCAAGTTGGCAGAAGAAGCCCTAGTTTCAGTCATAATTGTCTTTTCGTTGTTCACTGGGGATGGATGGATAGATCACTATTAATGCTAATCTGTTAAAGTAGTACTGTGCTTCTGCCAACCCATTCATTGCACAGATGTTGACACTGAGCCCAGGGAATTTAGGGGACTTCACACAAGTCACACAAAGAGTTGGTCAGAACTGGGACTACAACGGACACCTGACTCCATGTCTGTTATTCTGAGTCTCCTGTGCCCTGATGCTGTCAGACTGCTTCTTCCAACGGAGCACAGCTGGACCATCCTGTCTAACAACTTCTTTCTATTGAATGTTCCCTCATTTCCTTGGCAGGAAATCATGGAGAAAAAGAAGGACAGTTTCATGATCCAGAATGAAGAGGCTTCTGTCAAATATTGTGAGGCTGAGCTTAAGCAGCTTTCAGAATCCTTGGTGAAAAGTATTTCAGGAGGCACATTCTTTGTCTCTGGAGGACACAGCCTCTATTTAGAAGCAAGGAACAAGTTTGAACAAGACTATAAACTGGTTCCCAGGAAAGGAGTTAAGGTGAGGAGTAGTAGCATTGGGAAAGAGCAGCAGATTAGAGTCAAAGGGTCTTTGTTGGTTCATTTGGTTGCCAGATCCTGATTTGCACAGAGACAGCTGGTCATGAGGAGGCTGACTTGGAACCCCAGGAGGGTTCTGAGTCTAGTGCTGTTTTTCTGATGAATTGAGTAAGAGTCCAGGAGATCCCAGGTCTGTTGGCTGCCCACTGGTGGGTGAGACAGGTCCTAGATCTAGTAACACTCTACTGAAGGAGAGAGCCACGGCCCAGGGTCTGGGTGCAGGGTCCAGGAGTTCCAGAGCATGTGTTGACCATGGTAGAGCTGTTAGGCTCCTGGATCTGGAGGATTTTGAAGATTGTGTTGGCCTGATATTGGTCCAGGTGGTCTTGAACCCAGCTGGTCCCAGGAATGACATGGCCTGCTAGTGAGTGGACTGGCCCTGTAGACTGAGAGACTCAGGTCTTTTGCACCCGGTATCTTCCCCTGATGTGTCCCAGAGTCTCTGGCTGGAGGGTTTCAGGTCTCAGTCCCCCTGGTGAATGGGACTGTGTCCCTGGCCCTCTGGTAGGCACAGCCATATCCAGAGACAGCTGTGGGCAGGAGATCTGCTGGTGGATGGGGCTGCATGCATGTCTAGTCAGTTGCTTGGCCTGAGGCATCCCAGGACTGGCATCTGTAGACCACTGCATTAGGGCAGGGCTGGGTCTTAGGGCTAATAAGGTAGGGAGAAGGTTCCAAAATGGCGCTCACCAGCACCAGTGTCCAAGTAGTGGAAAGAGCTTCCCAGAATGTCTTCTGCCAGTGTCTATGTCTCCAAGTGAATCTCCAGTTGCCTCCAGCCAATCTGGGAGACTCTCCAGGGTCAGCAGGTAGGTCTGACTCAGGCTCCTATCAAGTTACTGTTTATTCTCTGGGTCCTGGGACATGTGAGATCAACCCACTCCAGTGTTCTTGCCTGGAGAATCCCAGGCGGAGCCTGGTGGGCTGCCGTCTATGGGGTCGCACAGAGTCGGACACGACTGAAGCGACTTGCAGCAGCAGCAGTGTAAGGGCTAAGACTCTTATTTACCCAGGCCCTCTGGGACTCCTGAAAATCAGCTCCACTGGCCTTCCAAGCAAATGCTCCATGCGTGTTTGTAGACATGCACATAATTCTCAGGTTTGTAACCATTTGGGGAGCCTACAAAGGATGGAGAATTTACAGGACACAGTCGGTAGTTTACTGAACAATAATTTCCACAGCAAGACACTACATCTTTTCTACCTGACAAGTCTTTGCTCCTTCTTGATTCCTCAGGCCAACCAGGTCCTCCAGAGCTTCCTGCAGTCACAGGCAGGAGTGGAGGAAGCCATCCTGCAGGCAGACCAGGCCCTCACTGCTGGGGACAAGGCCATGGCAGGTACAGGGGAGGACTGAGCTCTCAGAGGGGAAGGTGGCTCCTGAGTTGTCTTTTGGCAGGTGTGGGAGCAAACACTTCCTGACACCAGAGCTTCCTCTTCTTCCATGGAACCTCTCTGCTACATATGGAAGTAAACGGGGGAGTTTGGGTTGCATGTACTTCCTATCAGTGCTTCCATCATGTGCTGAAGCATGTTGTCTGATGAGGTAGCAGGAACAGTCAGACTCCATCCCACAATAATAAAGCTACTTTATCTCTGAGGAAAGGAGGTGACAGCTCAGCATAAGTCATGTTCTCCCCTCTTTAAAATTCTTGTGAAACAGCTGAGTGTGCCAAGAAGAATGCAGCTGAGAGGGAACAGGAGCTGCTAAGAGAGAAACAGAATGAAAAGGAACAAAACATGGAGGCACAAGAGAGAAGCTTCAAAGAAAACCTGGCCCAACTGCAAGACAAGATGGAAAGGGAAAGAGAAACCCTTCTGAGAGAGCAGGAAATGATGCTGGACCACAAACTGAAGGTAAGTCTACATGGGCCTGGGCAGAGCCTGATGGGGAGACCCTAACTCCTCAGCAATAAAGGGACAGGAATTTGATCTTAAGTCAGATCCCAGAAGGAAATACAAAAACATAGGATTCACTGTAACATCAAACTGTGAATTGGTTTATGTCTGTAAGACTCGGCACCTTCTGTATTGTTCATGTTTGAATGGGACAAATAACATGGCCCAGACTCCCGGACTGCTGTTTATGGTGATTACAGCATCACATTTGTTCACATGTGAATAGGACCTTAGTCTTAGAGTCCTTAGAATTTGGGATACAACCATCAGAGATATGGAATAGTTCCATCTGCTCCTGAAAATTGTGCCTGGTATGAAATACTGGATCCTGAAAGCTGTAAAATTTGCTACATTTGTTTCCTGATCAGATCTCCTGATTCATTTTATACACCTAAACTAAATGCATTCTTTGTCCCTGCCTGGAGGTTGATACCTAGAGTTTGATAGCTAGAAGTGAGTCAGCAGTGCCATTTTGGTGACATGTGTGTGGTCATTCTACCTCAGTGAAACTGACAAATATTTAGAACTCACCTACATGTTCTCCCAAAGTGTATGTTATAAGACTGGAACCTCTCCCTGGAGTAGTTTTCAGACCTGACCTATACCCAACTTCTCTGTACCCAAGAAGATGGTGTTGATGGAACATGGGAAACTCTAAACCCCGGATGCTCTCCCTTCTGTGTTGCAAATGTTTGCAAATATTAGAATAATATAAAAAAAAACATCTAAAGTGTTAGAGAAGTAGACACACATGCATATCAACTGTAGTTGTTTGACGCAAAATGCTGATTTGGGGTATTTTCTAAAAGGTACTCTCCTTTTTACAGATGCAAAAAGAGTCACTCACAGAAGGATTCAAAAAGGAAGCTGAGGCATTAAATAAAGAGATAGAACAACTAAAAGAAGGTATTCGAACAACTGAAAAGTCCTTCAATATTTCAGATGTCCTTGATATGGCGAGCATGGCATTAGTTGCAGTACTCCCTGGGTCTTATAAAGTACTTGGTATGGGACTGAAACTTCTCGGTGATCGTATGAAAGGGGCTGAGAAACCCTCCTAAGTATATTTTGAAAGGCTTCTTATGTTTTAGTAGTGTAACTCTACAGTTCATTTTTAAAATATGTATGTCATGATAGTTTTGTTCAAGAGGAGCTTAAAAACTGATTACCAAAGAATTACTAAAGTTATTACAAAAGTGATTACCAGTGCTTGATATGCAAAAAAAAACCAAACAATTTTGAATGAATTAGTTAATTTTTAAAAATGGAAACAAGTTGGAAGATAATGAATAATTATAGATAAGTTTTAAGAAAAGCAAGAAACAAATGAGAAAAGGAAGAACATTCGCAGTCTATAATAAAGTCTTGGAGATCAACTCTTTAAGTTATAACAAACCCTTGTAAATCAATGAGGAAAGAACAACCAACATATTTTCAAATGGGTAAAAATATACCAACAGAATAAATATGTTTAACTTTATTGATTATAAATGATGTACA
>NW_024072444.1:0-5408 GCF_014754425.2 Oryx dammah
GGAAGTTGCGTAGAAAGGAGTCGACGTGACTCCAGAACAGGGGCCCAAACCTCTCGGCAGGGAACTCAAGGCCTGCAACCGCTGCCGCAACCTCCAGCTCATTCTCATCCTCCTCTTCCTTGACCTCTCGCGACAGGTGCTCCTCCTCCTCCACGTCGTCCACCTCGAAATCAGTCTCACCCTCTTCCTCGTCCTCCTCCATCTCCTCTACATCTTCCTGCATCTCCTCCTCCTCTAACGGCTCTCTACCACACGCCTCTTCCACTGCGGCCTGTGGCCATCCCTGCTCCCCGGGCAGGGCTCTGGAGACCTCCAAGGAGGCCAGAAGAGCCGTGGCCTCCTCGACTCCTTCCATCCCCTCCCAAACGGATGCCTGGACCCCAAGGAGACTGGGAGCCTGCAGTGACGTCTGCACCGAAGATGGCGGCCGGCGGGCTGAGTGTCGCGTCGAGGAGACGCTGTTGGCAGTGGGACCTTAGGGTGGGGGTGGGGGCAGCAGAGACGACAGCTGCACAGGGAACAGGGGTTTGCGAAGGTGCTGGTGTGCCCCGCCCCCCACGACAGGAACGGCAAGGGGGCGGCCCGCAGACCGGCCCACTAAGACCGAGGCTGAGATGGCAGCAGACAGGCGGCAAAGACCCTGATGGGCTGGCGACGGTAAGTGGAACTGGGAGGGTCAACCGGGGACCACTTCCTCCAGCGCCAGCTCTAAGTTCTTCTGCCAGGAGGCAAGGATTGGCATGACCGCTGTCCAATGAGTGATCAAGGCTTTCAGTCTGCATGGAAGCCTTCCAGCCCCAGGTCTTACTTGGAGCCCACAGGAGTCCCTTCCTTTACATTACACCATTGCAAAAACTAAACGGCAATGTCCCCGTAGGGCCACAGCCTGGGGTACCAGAACCTGGATGTGGTGCTCGGTTGCCACGCTGTGACAGCTCAGGCCATCAGAGATATGCTCATTGTTTTAAGTTAATAGAGGCTCGCTAAAGCCTTGAGAAAGAACATCAAAAGAAAGCGATGGAGAAATTGGAAAACATAAACTGAATTAAACGGGACCACTGAATATGAAATAGAAAAAGTGAAACAAACTAGATAAAAGTTAAAGATCATCATATAGTCCAGTTGTTTTTAAGCATGGCTCCTCATTAGAAACATGTCTGTAGGTTTGGAGAATAAAAGCAATACCGTGTCATTTTTTCAAACAATTCCAAGATAATTCTGGTGTGTGTCAGGATTTTAGAAAGTGATTACAGATTTTTCTATTAGATGGTAATTTTGGTGATATGGAATTCTATTACTTTTCTGTTGACCAATCATGTTACAATGGGATTAAGTGAATAATAGTTGCATACTCACTAGTATGTATAATATATATATTTTGGAAAATGTATTCTTTGCCTAACTAAAAAAATTATGACATTTTGATTCCTCTGGTTTGACTTCGTATGAATAGAATGATAGATTTCTAATTTTAAAAGAAGGTAGGTGTGCAACAAGCAACAAAGGTTTACTGTATAGCACAGGAAACTGTAGTTCCTTTGTCAGTCTCTTGAAATACCTATACTGGAAAATAATCTGAAAAATACTATATGTGTATATGTATAACTGAATTACCTTGCTGTGCACCTGGAACATTGTAAGTCAACTACACTTCAACAAAAAGAATATTTATATTAAGAAAGAAAACCGAGAAAGTGTTATCACATACAAGCAACTGTTTAAACCTCCTGTGAGAGACAGAAAGAGAATTTGGAGGTTTTAATGTTGTTAAAGGTTACCTAGAAAAGAAGATACAAGTTGAAATGGATGCAGTGAGAATGGAGAATGGAAGGAATAAAACTAGGAGCTGAAAAGGGATCCATCAGGGCTCCCCAATTCACTTCAAAATTCCAAGAAGTGAAGAGAGACTTCTTTGCATGACTGAGCTAAGCCCTTGCTCTGCACTAAAGTGGGATACCCCACTCCTCCCAAAGTCATATGTTGAAACCCTTACCCACTCCACCCCAGGTGATGGTACTTGGGAGTTAGGGCCTTTGATAGGAGACACAGTGAGGATAATCACCTCTTCCCTACGTAGAACTTATGTATTCCGGGTTTCACCCCTTATATCAGCCTTGCTTTGTTTTACCTAACTCATAATCAGTATTTTCAGTGGGGATAGTCCATTGGGTCCCATGTTATCAAGCCCATTTCTAAGTGACAAAACTCAATTAACTGTAAGAGCCATATGTCCGAGTGCCTATGCCCGCTACAGGATATTTTAGGACAATGGCTGCTAGGATCTGGAGCACTGAAACACCGCAATAATAAAATGCTTAAGGCAAATAAATCTATTGGCCATCTTCAGTAGCTCTCTTAACACTGTAGGGGCATCTTTTAAAACTTCAGTGGTATCTTCAAGAGCTCCTCTATTTTCTGCCCCAGTATTAAGTTCAAAATTTTTTCCTATGTGATGCAGTTTAGCAGGTGTTGAAATCAATTCCAAGTCTATTTGTAGAAGTCTTAAGCCAATAATCACTTTTTATCTTTAAAAAGAATTATTGCGCTATTGTGGTAAATGTCACCTTTCCTAAAGGGTATACTTCACAGGCATTTAGTACATTCACAATGCTGTTCAGCCATTGTCTCTGTTGTCCCCAAATAAATTATCACTCCTAAAGGAAACCCCGTGCCAGTAATCAATCCTTCTCCATGTCCCCCTCACTGCAACCAGGCTCTGATAACCACTAATCTGCTCTTTACCTCTATGACTTACCCTTTCTAGATAGTTGACAGAAATGAACTCCTACACTATGTGACCTTTTGTATCCGGCCTCTCTCGTTCCTTTTTACAGCCGATGCTATGCCTTTGCACAGAGGGTCACTTTTGTTTTTGAATGTGAAACAAGTTGAGGACAGGCTGATGGATACTTGGGATGTTTCCCATTGGGTTATGGTGAATAAGGCTGCTACAGACATGGGGACAGAACTTTTTGTTTGAATAGATACTTTCAACTCTTGGGCATATATAGCTAAGAGTGGAGTTGATGAGACAACCGTAGGCTTTTTCACTTGTTTCAGGAGCTGCCGAACTGTTTTCTACAGCGACTTGTTGTCATTCAGTCACTCAGTCGTGTCCGACTCTTTGCGACCCCGTGGAATGCAGCATGCCAGGCTTCCCTGTCCTTCACCATCTCTGTAAATGAGCACTGAAGTAAAGGTAATGCAATGCTATCCTGTTTTTTGTCTGTTGTTAACATTTTAAAAGTGTATTAGCACATAATAACATGCAGTATACCTTATGGAGTGGCACAAGGCTTTGTCACCATTATTTAAAACAAAAGGGCAGTCCAAGTAGGATTTTATCCATGTAATGTCATCTGTAGGGCATCATATTTTTTCTGGTCAGTTTGTGCTGTGCTGTCTTTCTCCTATCTTTCTGCTAAAAGTTTGTCTTTTAAAGGCCCTACGTGGCCTTCTAAGTAATCTTACTGGGGTTCACTCCAGTAGGCAAAAGGCACATACATGACTGACTTTCAGGTAATCCATTTGGGCCTTGGGTTTCTGTTGGAACTTTTAGTTAACACCCTTCAGCTTCTTACAAGGGCTTTTTTTTTAAACCTCAAGGATCTCTGGGGTATTGGCCCAGATCTTCCTGAGACCTAAACAGAATATGGTCACACACTTGACTTCATCTTTACACCATATTTTCCCAGAAGGCTTCTGGGTTTGACCTTTGCCCAGAAGCTTTTTCTTAACTTTCACATCACTTGCTATCCAGGAGAGGCTGGGGATTTCCAAAGTAGCAGGTTCTGTCTCCTATTTGTTTCAAAGAAATCCATCCTTCAGTGAAGTTCAAATTTCAATTACTTGGCATATTTCAGTCTCTTTTTCTTTTATCTAATTTAAAAACACAAAGCTGTCTATAACTGGAAAATGTTAGGAATAGTTGGGTGAATTGAAAACAACCTACTAGGAGAACTGGAGTTTCCAGGGCTGTCCTCTCTTAGGCCAGGTGTGTTAGTTTTCCATTGTGAAATAGGAAAACCAAATCACCACGTAAATAATATAAAGATCAAACTACAGTAACATACTAATATAATCAAGAGAGTACCATCCCATTGACTTTCCCATATTCTGGTGGTTAGGAGGAAGTCACAGCTTCAGCCCAGCTTAAGGGAAGGAGACATATGAGAGTATGAATAACACAGAGGTTGAGGGTCACTTAGGGTCTGTGCATAGTACCTGGACTCCTCAAAGTTCTGTTCCAGCAAAGTGAGGAAAGCTTGGCCCCCAACACAGGCCACTTGGTCCACATTCCGTGCCCTGGACACAACCTCTTCCCCTCTCTACTCACTCTGAGCTTCAGTCCTCACCTCCAGAGGCTTCACATGCTATATATGGATACTGAAGCACAGTTGTCTCCAGTTGCCTGAATACAGCCACCACCTCTTTGTTACCTCCCAGTCCTGGGAATATAACACTGGAAGTACCATCTAGCTCTCAAAAGCGCAAATTCAGTGATGAGGAGCATGCAAGCGTCTTGGAGCTTGGAGTCCCTTAGGCACCAAATTCAGGCCCTCTGATACCAGACTGCTGGGAGAAATATCAATAACCTCAGATATGCAGATGACACCACCCTTATGGCAGAAAGTGAAGAAGAACTAAAGAGCCTCTTGATGAAAGAGAAAGAGGAGAGTGAAAAAGTTGGCTTAAAGCTCAACATTCAGAAAACTCAGATCATGGCATCCAGTCCCATCACGTCATGGCAAATAGATGGGGAAACAGTGGTTGACTTTATTTTTCTGGGCTCCAAAATCACTGCAGATGGTGATTGCAGCCATGAAATTAAAAGACGCTTACACCTTGGAAGGAAAGTTATGACCAACCTAAACAGCATATTCCACAGCAGAGACCAAAAATAAATAAATAAATAAAAAGCAGAGACATTACTTTGCCAACAAAGGTCCATCTAGTACAGGCTACGGTTTCTCCAGTGGTCATGTGTGGATGTTACAGTTGGAATATAAAAAAAAAAGCTGAGCGCTGAAGAATTGATGCTTTTGAACTGTGGTGTTGGAGACGACTCTTGAGAGTCCCTTGGACTGCAAGGAGATCCAACCAGTCCATGCTAAAGGAGATCAGTCCTAGGTGTTCATTGGAAGGACTGATGTTGAAGCTGAAACTCCAATATTTTGGCCACCTGATGCAAAGAGCTGGCTCATTTGAAAAGACCCTGATGCTGGGAAGGATTGAGGACAGGAGGAGAAGGGGACGACAGAGGATGAGATGGTTGGTTGGCATCACCGACTCAATGGACACGGGTTTGGGTGGACTCTGGGAGTTAGTGATGGACAGGGAGGCCTGGCGTGCTGCGGTCCATGGGGTCGCAAAGAGTCGGACACGACTGAGTGACTGAACTGAACTGA
>NW_024072446.1:0-5403 GCF_014754425.2 Oryx dammah
AAGATTCACTAAATGTTTTCCATTTACCACATTTACAAGTCAGTTCAAGATTTCCTGGGGCTCAGCTCCATACCTTGGATCCACATTTGATGTGGCTTTGTCAATAATCAATATCTGATTCTTCCTGAGAATAGCCCTGGCAAGGCACAACAATTGTTTCTGACCAACACTCAAGTTCAATCCAGATTCTGCTAATTCAGTATTCATTTTAGCAGGAAGACCTTCGATGGATTCTTTAAGTTGTACCTGTGGATACAGAAAGAATGACATTTTTCTAAGCAAACTGCTACTGAAGTAGACAAGCCTCTTAGACATTAGAGCTTTGACATCCTCAGGACTTCTTACGTATATTACATGTACAGCCAGATGATGGGGAGAGCTCCTTCCAGTGAACGTTCACTGAGAAAAATGGTGGAGTCAACTCAGAACAGGAAGATCTCAGTGTCCCCCATTCCTATCACAAGACATCCACCAGAAACCCCACCTAGGGGTTACTTAAGGAAGTCTCTCAAAAAGTGAAGCTATTTCTCCCAATGTGATTTAAACAGAAAAGTTAAAAGAACCTTTATAGTTGAGTCATATTTCCCAAAGTACATTTTGCATAGGAGTTGGTACACTAGAGAAAAACTTTCAAAAATTTTACAGAAAATCTGGTTCTCTGAAGATATAAGCTTATTGGCCCTTTACTATTTTCTAAAGTTTAATATATGCAAGTTCAAGCAATGACAAACTGCCCCTTATACATTAGTAATCCTGGAACCCATTCTGATGATGGTTCTTTCCCAAGTTTAATCCTGTAAATAGTGGACCAATCAAGTGCATTTTCTTCAGTGTCATAAATGCATTGTAGTGAATGAAAACGCATGAAAAATAAAACACAACATCCTTTTTACCCCAGCATATGGGTACAGGCTATTGTCGTCCAGTCGCTGAGTCATGCCCAACACTTTGCAACCCCATGGACAGCAGCACACCAGTGTTCCCAGTCCTTCACTCTTGCTTGGAGTTTGCTCAAACTCAGGTCCATTAAGTTGGTGATGCCATCCAACCATCTTGTCCTCTTTTGTGCCCTTATCCACTTTCCCTCCAACTTTCCCAGCATCAGGGTCTTTTTCAGTGAGTCAGCTCTTCACATCAGGTGGCCAAAGTACTGAAGCTTCAGCTTCATCATCAGTCCTTCCAAGGAAAATTCAGAGTTGATTTCCTTTAGGATTGACTGGTTTGATTTCCTTGCTGTCCAAGGGACTCTCAACAATTTTCTCCAGAACCACAGTACAAAAGCATCAGTTCTTCTGCACTCAGCCTTCTTTATGGTCCAACCCTCACATTGGTACATGACTACTGGGAAGACCATAGGTTTGACTACACGGACTTTGTCGGTAAAGTGATGTCTCCACTTTTTAATATTCTGTCTAGGTTTCTTGCACCTCCTCTTCCTGGGAGCAAGCATCTTTTAATTTCATGGCTGCAGTCACTATCTGCAGTGATTTTGGAAATAAAGTCTGTCACTGTTTCCACTGTTTCCCCATCTACTGCAATGAAGTGATGAGACAGGATGGCATGATCTTAGTTTCTTGAATGTTGAGTTTTAAGCCAGCTTTTTCACACTCCTCTTTCACTTTTATCAAGAGGCTCTTCAGTTCCTCTTCACTTTCTATGATTAGGGTGGTGTCAGATGGATATCTGAGGTTATTGATATTTCTCCCAGAAATCTTGATGCCAGCTTGTGCTTCATCCAGCCCAGCTTTTCGCATGAGGTACTCTGCATATAAGTCAAATAAGCAAGGTGACAACATATAGCCTTGACTTACTCCTTTTCCAGTTTTGAACCAGTCCAAATTGTTGCTTTGGAACAAGCTGTTCCATGTCTGGTTCTCACTGTTGCTTCTTGACCAGCATATAGGTTTCACAGGAGGCAGGTAAGGTGGTCTGGTATTCCTATCTCTTTAAGAATTTTCCACAATTTCTTGTGATCCACACAGTGAAAGGCTTTAGTATAGTCAATGAAGCAGATTTTTATTATTTTTTTTATGGAATTCTGTTGCTTTTTTGATGATCCAGTGGATGTTGGTGATTTGATCTCTGGTTCCTCTGGCTTTTCTAAACACAGTTTGTACATTTGGAAGTTCTTGGTTCATGTACTATTGAAGCCTAGCATGAAGGATTTTGAGTATTGCTTTGCTAGAATGTGAAAGAGTCGGATACGACTTTGCCTATGTGTACTGAACTGTAACTTCCTCCAATTTTAAAGGACAACTGGAGAAGGAAATGGCAACCCACTCCAGTGTTCTTGCCTGGAGAATCCCAGGGACGGGGGAGCCTGGTGGGCTGCCGTCTATGGGCTCGCACAGAGTCGGACACGACTGAAGCCACTTAGTAGTAGAGCATGTGAAATAAGTGCAATTGTGCGGTAATTTAAACATTCTTTGGCACTGCCCTTCTTTGGCATGGGAATGAAGACTGACTTTTTCCATTCCTGTGGCCACTGCTGAGTCTTCCAAATTTGCTGGCATATTGAGTGCAACACTTTCACAGCATCATCTTTTAGGATTTGAAATAGATCAGCTAGAATTCTGTCACCACTAGCTTTCTTATCATGATGCTTTCTAAAGCCCACTTGACTTTGCATTCTAGGACGTCTGTCTTTAAGTGAGTGATCACATCATTGTAGCTATTTGGGTCATTAAGACTTTTTTTTTTAAATAGTTCTTCCATGTATTTTTGCCACCGCTTCCTAATATCTTCTGCTTTTGTTAGGTCCATACCGTTTCTGTCCTTTATTGTGCCCATGCTTGCAGGAAATGGTCTCTTGGTATTGCTAATTTTCTTGAAGAAATCTCTGGTCTTTCCTTTTCTATTGTTTTCCTCTATTTCTTTGCATTGATCATTTAGGAAGGCTTTCTTATCTCTCTGTGCTATTCTTTGGAACTCAGTATTGAGATGGGTATATCCTTCCTTTTCTCCTTTGCCTTTAGCTTCTCTTCTTTTCTCAGCTATTTGTAAGGCCTTCTCAGACAACCATTTTGCCTTGTTGCATTTCTTTTTCTTGGGGATGGTTTTGTTCACCACCTTCTGTAGAGTGTTACAAACTTCTGTCCATAGATCTTCAGGCACTTCAGAACTAATCCTTTGAATCTACTTGTCACTTCCACTGTATAATTTGTAAGGGATTTGTTTTAGGTCATATCAGAATTGCCTTGTGGTTTCCCCTACTTTCTTCAATTTAAGCCTGAGTTTTGCAACAAGTTCATGATCTGAGCCATAGTCAGCTGCCATCTTGTTTTTGCTGACTGTATAGAGCTTTTCCATCTTTGGCTGCAATTAATATAATCAGTCTGATTTCAGTATTGACCATCTGGTGATGTACATGTGTAGAGTTGTCTCTTGTGTTTTTGGAAGAGGGTGTTTGCTATGACCAGATCGTTCTCTTGGCAAAACTCTGTTAGCCTTTGTTCTGTTTCATTTTGTACTCCAAGGCCAAACTTGCCTGTTACTCCAGGTATCTCCTGACTTCCTACTTTTGCATTTCAGTTCCCTATGATTAAGAAGACATCTTTTTTGGTTTTAGTTCTAGAAAGGCTTCTAGCTCTTCATTGAATTGTTCAACTTCAGCTTTTTCAGCATTAGTGGTTGGGGTATAGACTTGGATTACTGTGATACTGAAAGGTTTCCCTTGGAAATGAACTGAGATCATTCTGTCATTTTTGAGATTGCACCAAAGTACTGCATTTTAGACTCTTTTGTTGACTATTTTTTTGCAGCCAAAAAAATAAATTGGAGACTTGAAGCGAGGCAGCCTGGACATAAGTCTTGCCTGGCTGTGCCAACTAGGCAAGTTCCTGAACCTACTCTATCTTATCTTCCTAAACTCTAAGTAAGACTATACTATCATAATTATAAAGATGTGTATACTTTGCCAACAAAGGTCCGTCTAGTCAAGGCTATGGTTTTTCCAGTGGTCATGTATGGATGTGAGAGTTGGACTGTGAAGAAAGCTGAGAGCTGAAGAATTGATGCTTTTGAACTGTGGTGTTGAAGAAGATTCTTGAGAGTCCCTTGGACTGCAAGGAGATCCAACCAGTCCATTCTGAAGGAGATCAGCCCTGGGTGTTCTTTGGAAGGAATGATGCTAAAGCTGAAACTCTAGTACTTTGGCCACCTCATGCGAAGAGTTGACTCACTGGAAAAGACTGATGCTGAAAGGGACTGGGGGCAGGAGGAGAAGGGGACGACAGAAGATGAGATGGCTGGGTGGCATCACTGACTCAATGGACGTGAGTCTGAGTGAACTCTGGGTGTTGGTGATGGACAGGGAGGCCTGGCGTGCTGCGATTCATGGGGTCGCAAAGAGTCGGACACGACTGAGCGACTGAACTGAACTGAACTGAACTGTACCTCTTAACATTGTTAAGAATATCTAATGTGTCAGTGCATGTAGAATTTGTAACAGATCAAGAGATATTGCCCATTATTAATAATGCTATCAGCTTGCTCCGGATCAAGTTCTGCTTCACTTTTCTCCTTTGCATGTATCAGCACTGAGATTTTGTTACATATGTACATTTTGTTACATATCATTGGCTTGATTTTCAACTTCTCCAGGAGAATTTCAGCTCCAGAAGGACAGACGTTTTATCTCTTGATGACTGTGACAGCCCCAGAGTCTGCAGCATCGCCTGACAAGCTCTTAGTAGATATCTGCTGGCTGGATGAAGGTGGGCTTCCCTGGTGGCTCAGTGGTAAAGAATCCACCTGCCAATCAGGAGACTTGGGTTCGATCCTGGGTGAGATCTCCTGGCTAAGGAAATCGCAACCCACTCCAGTATTCTTTACTAAGAAATCCTATAGACAGAGGAGCATGGCGGGATACAGTTCATGGGGTTGCAGAAGAGTCAGACATGACAAACAGTAACAACACGAATGAAGGCGTAAGTGACTCTAATTGCGTGACATACCTGTTCATATAAATTAGAAACTAAATTCATATGGATAAATAATTTATATCTAATACTGTTTTCTTAGTAAGTGTAATTGTAAAAAGGATATATTCTTATAACAATTAAGTGACTCCAAGATATCGTATCACACTTTAAACAAAGGAAAGCACTGAAAAAATTTAAATTTAAATAAAATAGAACAAATAACTACTATTCAAAACTATACATCTCAGTATAAAATACCTGAAATTGTTTTTGAGCTTGGGAGAATAATAGAATATAGTGAAACTGAAGAATAATACACTGGCCTCATTCGGCAGCCTGCCTCCAGCATTGCTGTGTGCACTCTGTGTAGTGGGTGCTGACACCCCTCACAGGAGGGGAACACAGAGGTCAGGTGGTTTCCACATTTTGTGGATCTTTCTTACTTTTCAAAGAGAAAATCTGGTGTGGGCCAGAAGGAGAC
>NW_024072447.1:0-5403 GCF_014754425.2 Oryx dammah
TAAACTTGAAAGGAATCTGCTCTGGGATGTATGATCTGTGTTCCTTACTCTTAGGGTTCATTCATACATTCAGCCCATAAATATTTACTAAGTATCTTTGGAGGTCAAAGCAAACGGATTCTTCATAGTACCTTGTTTACTGTGGAGTATCAAGTAAAATACATATTTTCTAGCTCTCTGAAGTTTATCTGCCTTCATATAATATTTTCATCTTAGATCTGTGGCTGATTTGCTTAGATAGAGTATGGTGCTTATAGATAGAGATTTTCCTTGAAGTAATCTCTGTAGAGGGAATAGGGTAATTACATTTCCAACACAGTTGAAGAAAAGTGGTTTAAGGGCAACCAACTCTTTATGATAGTTAAATACTTCAGTAAATACTGCATTTATATCTGCTAGATCTTGACCTGGCATTGAGTTGCCCTGGCTCCAGAAAGATGTTTTTATAAGATGTTTTTAAAAGATGCTCATGAATACCACATGTCAAAATTGCAAAAGAGAGCAGATTATAATGCTTTTGTTTTTGGACATTAAGTATTAGTGGTTTTGTTTGTTTGTTTTGAGATATGAACTTAGGTTTAGAGATGATTTAGGAAATTGTTGACCAGGAGGAAGTACTACACCAAAGTTCACCATCTTCTTTCCTACAGATGCCATTAGTCTTCATGACTGGATAAGTATAATTGGAATAACTTCTTTTTAAAAGTGTTACCTTGTCCTGCTCTTTGTTGTTGTTGTTCAGTCCCTAAGTCGAGTCTAACTCTTTGCAACCCCATTGACTGCAGCAAGCCAGGTTTTCCTGTCCTTCACAATCTCCCAGAGTTTGCTCAAACTCATGTCCATTGAGTCAGTGATGCCATCCAACCATCTCATCTTCTGTTGCCCCCTTCTGCTCATGCCCTCAATCTTTCCCAGCATCAGGGTCTTTTCCAATGAGTTGGCTGTAAACATCAGGTAGCCAAAGTATTGGCGCTGCAGCTTCAGTATCAGTCCTTCCAGTGAATATCCAGGATTGATTTCTTTTAGGATTGACTGGTTTGGTCTCCTTGCTGTTTAAGGGACTCTCAAGAGTCTTCTCCAGCACCACAATGTGAAAGCATCAATTCTTCAGCACTCAGCTTTCTTTATGGTCCAACTCTCACATCTGTACATGACTACTGAAAAATCTATAGCTTTGATTATATGAACTTTTGTCAAGAAAGTGATGTCTCTGCTTTTTAGTATGTTGTATAGCTTTGTCATAGCTTTTCTTCCAAGGAGCAAGCGTCTCTTAATTTCATGTCTGCAGTCATCTGCAGTGATTTTGGAGCCCAAGAAAATAAAACCTGTCACTGTTTCCACTTTTTCCCCATCTATTTGCCATGAAGTAATGGGACCAGATGCCATGTTCTTAGTTTTTTGAGTGTTGAGTTTTAAGCCAGCTTTTTCACTCTCCTCTCTCACCTTCATCAAGAGGCTCTTTAGTTCCTCTGCATATCTGAAGTTGTTGATGTTCCTCCCAGCAGTCTTGATTCCAGCTTGTGTTTCATCCAGCCCAGCATTTTGCATGATGTACTCTGCATATAAGTTAAATAAGCAGGCTGACAATACAGCCTTGACATACTCCCTTCCTAATTTTGAACCAGTCCATTGTTTCATATCCGGTTCTAACTGTTGCTTCTCGGCCTGCATACAGGTTTCTCAAGAGACAGGCAAGGTGATCTGGTATTCTTATCTCTTTAAGAATTTTCCACAGTTTGTTGTGATCCACACAAAGACTTTAGCATAGTCAATGAAGCAAAAGTAGATATTTTTCTGGAATTCCCTTGCTTTGTGTGTGATCCAGCAGATGTTGGCAATTTGATCTCTCCTTCCTCTGCCTTTTCTAAATCTAGCTTGTACATCTGGAAGTTCTTGGTTTACATACTGCTGAAGCCTGGTTTGAAGGACTTTGAGCATTACCTTGCTAGCATGTGAAATGAGCACAACTGTTTGGTAGTTTGAACATTCTTTGGAGTTGCCTTTCTTTGGGATTGGAATGAAAACTGACCTTTTCCAGTCCTGTGGCCACTGCTGAGTTTTCCAAATTTGCTGGCATATTGAGTGCAGCACTTTCACAGCATCATCTTTTAGGATTTGAAATAGTTCAACTGGAATTCCATCACCTCCACTAGCTTTGTTCATAGTAATGCTTCCTAAGACCCACTTGACTTCACACTTAAGGATGTCTGGCTTTAGGTGAGTGACTACACCATCGTGGTTATCTGCGTCCTTAAGACCTTTTCGTATAGTTCTGTGTATTCTTGCCACCTCTTCTTAATCTCATCTGGTTCCACTAGGTCCTTGCCATTTCTATCCTTTATTGTGCCCATCTTTGCGTGACATGTTCCCTTGGTATTTCCAATTTTGTTAAACAGATCTCTAGTCTTCCCATTCTGTTGTTTTCCTCTGTTTCTTTGTATTGTTCACTTAAGGCCTCCTCAAACACCCACTTGCCTTCTTGCGTTTCTTTTTCTTTGGGATGCTTTTGACTTCTTAAGTCTAACCAAATTCCCTTCAGATTTTGGGTTCGTTTTTTCAGCTGTAAAAAAAAGAAGATACATGTAGAATTGCATTTGACTGTACATGCCAGAGTTGTGACTACTGTACATTAGCCAAATGGAAGTTTCTTTCTCCCATCTAACAGGAAATCTGTCTTTCTGCTCTTACATTCATGAAGATGTGTCACTTTTGTCTTGGTGTGTGTGGTCCTATAGTTGCAGTATGGCTCTTACGATGAGTTACGTGGTGTCATGTCACATTGCAGGCAGAAGGTGGCTGCAGGCACAAAGTGCCTGCACGGCAAGGCTTTCCAGAAGTAGTTTCTTTCTCATTGGTCAGGACAGTGCCACATGCTTTCTCCAGCTGCAGGGGATTCCAAAGAAGCTAGCGTTTTAGCACGGTACACTGCTATTCCACATAAGAGCAGTGCTTTGCTAGTAAGGAAAAGAGGAAGATCTCAGTGAATAATCAACTAGTGGTGGTTGCCACAAGGGATTCGAATGGTTGCTTTAGTCTTGAGCCAGTAGAGTGATCCATGAGTCTATCCACTTGGCAGCAGAGTATAGTAATATTAGAGTACTTGATGTGAATAATCAATCTGCTTTATATTTTAAAGTTGGATTTGAAAAGCATAAACACAGGTTGGTTTACCCCTACATCATATTCAATATGAATGGTCACAAATCTCAGTATCCCTAAGTAATACACATGGTCATGAATCTCAGTAATGACCTTGTACATGATCAACTCCTCTTGCCAAAGTCTTCATTAGAGTAGGGAGTACCTGAATAAACTCTTTCAAAAGCTGTTTTCAACTTGGGTTTTTTGTTATATATATATATATTTTTTTTTTGCCAAAATAATTGTAAATCAGTTGTGTGTGAAACAATGCAGGGGGAATAGGGTTTCCTGTTGTTTTGTTTGAATTTCTATGCATTTTTATTTTTAACAGAATTTGTACTATGGTGGCTATTAAGTCCTGTCTTGATGACATTTTTAAGTGAAAAGGAAAAGTAACACATGTATATTCTTTTAAATTTCAGCTATTTAATACTGAAAGACATGAAGAAAGTAAAAATCACTTTAATCTATTTACCCAGAAATAGTCACATTACATTTTGATATGCATTTTTGTGCATATAAAGTATTTATATTTTAGGATAATGTATTTTAGATATTTAGGTAATATATTTTGGAATTATGTGTGAACATAGTACAGTGTAAATATCTCTTGACACAGTTTGGAAGACTTAGTAAGGAATTTCATTTCAAACTTTAAAAAGTAAATGAAAGTTACTATTTAATTTTCATTATTCATAGCTGGAAAATTTTAAGTAATATTTCTGGAGAAGTTTGGCATTAATAAATCCTCACTAACTTTGATTTATAACAGGAAATAAAAGGTTCTGCTCTAAGCCTAAGATTTCCATATTCCGCCTTAAGTCCATTTATTTATTTGGGAGGTTCACAATTGAAATATATTCAGGTTAATAGCAGATAATTAATATGAAAATTGAATTTTTTTTTTACAGTGACCGTTTAAAGTTCTGTGTAGGTTGGGTCTTTTTGTACCTGAGCATTCATTTGCCTATCGTTTTCATGCTGCAGATATATTCCACCTCTCAAGTTAAATTTAGCTGAGGAATTGTTAGGTTCAGATTGTAATTGCTCTTTCTCTTCTCTTCACTTTCCCAGCCTCTGCAGTACTTTGACAAGCTTCACTCCTCCTGCAAGCAGTGTTTTCAGTGTGTCTTTTATGCACTGTCGACAGGCTATTTCCATGTTCTGCTGGCCTCCTACTCAGTAAATGCTACCACTGCCTCCACCCCCGCATTAGTGCAGGAGTGGGAAATAAAGCTGGCAGAGTCATTGAACTTTTAACATCTACTGTATGAACAGCCCCTCAATAGACCCTTTCTTTTATCCTTCTTAGACCTCTTGCTTACAGTAAGAGTAGTCAAGTTACCCCCAAATGGTTCTTTCTGCCTTGATTATGGGCTCAAGGTTCAAAAAGCTGGGTTGTCACTTAAGTATGGGTAACAGAGTGAAAATACCATGTTTTCCATTTAAATATCACCTTAACATTATTTATTAGACACATAACATTATAAATATAACAATGGAATTCATTTTAAGGAAAAGAAAAAAATGTCCTAAATTCTGCAATTCTGGTCAGTAATTTTGTTCTTCTGTGTTTCCTTCCAGACCTGGTCTATGTGTTTATGCAGTTTTTGCATTATTATAATCAAAGTGGCTACTACTTGATTTCTGAGTTTTTCCTTTAATATAGCCATTTTTCCTTTTTTTTTTTTTTTTACATAATCTCTATCAGTTCAGTTCAGTTCAGTTGCTCAGTAGTGTCCGACTCTTTGCAACTCCATGAATAGCAGCACACCAGGCCTCCCTGTCCATCACCAACTCCCAGAGTTCACTCAAACTCACGTCCATCAAGTTGGTAATGCCATCCAGCCATCTCATCCTCTGTCATCCCCTTCTCCTCCTGCCCCCAATCCCTCCCAGCATCAGAGTCTTTTCCAATGAGTCAACTCTTCACACGAGGTGGCCAAAGTACTGGAGTTTCAGCTTTAGCATCATTCCTTCCAAAGAACACCCGGACTGATCTCCTTCAGAATGGACTGGTTGGATTTCCTTGCAGTCCAAAGGACTCTCAGGAGTCTTCTCCAACACCACAGTTCAAAAGCATCAATTCTTCGGCACTCAGCCTTCTTCACAGTCCAACTCTCACATCCATACATGACCACTGGAAAAACCATAGCCTTGACTAGATGGACCTTGGTTGGCAAAGTAATATCTGCTTTTCAATATGCTATCTAGGTTGGTCATAACTTTTCTTCCAAGGAGTAAGCGTCTTTTAATTTCATG
>NW_024072448.1:0-5403 GCF_014754425.2 Oryx dammah
CATGAAATTAAAAGACGCTTACTCCTTGGAAGAAAAGTTATGACCAACCTAGATAGCATATTGAAAAGCAGATATTACTTTGCCAACCAAGGTCCATCTAGTCAAGGCTATGGTTTTTCCAGTGGTCATGTATGGATGTGAGAGTTGGACTGTGAAGAAGGCTGAGTGCCGAAGAATTGATGCTTTTGAACTGTGGTGTTGGAGAAGACTCCTGAGAGTCCTTTGGACTGCAAGGAAATCCAACCAGTCCATTCTGAAGGAGATCAGTCCGGGTGTTCTTTGGAAGGAATGATGCTAAAGCTGAAACTCCAGTACTTTGGCCACCTCGTGTGAAGAGTTGACTCATTGGAAAAGACTCTGATGCTGGGAGGGATTGGGGGCAGGAGGAGAAGGGGATGACAGAGGATGAGATGGCTGGATGGCATTACCAACTTGATGGACGTGAGTTTGAGTGAACTCTGGGAGTTGGTGATGGACAGGGAGGCCTGGTGTGCTGCTATTCATGGAGTTGCAAAGAGTCGGACACTACTGAGCAACTGAACTGAACTGAACTGATAGAGATTATGTAAAAAAAAAAAAAAAAGGAAAAATGGCTATATTAAAGGAAAAACTCAGAAATCAAGTAGTAGCCACTTTGATTATAATAATGCAAAAACTGCATAAACACATAGACCAGGTCTGGAAGGAAACACAGAAGAACAAAATTACTGACCAGAATTGCAGAATTTAGGACATTTTTTTCTTTTCCTTAAAATGAATTCCATTGTTATATTTATAATGTTATGTGTCTAATAAATAATGTTAAGGTGATATTTAAATGGAAAACATGGTATTTTCACTCTGTTACCCATACTTAAGTGACAACCCAGCTTTTTGAACCTTGAGCCCATAATCAAGGCAGAAAGAACCATTTGGGGGTAACTTGACTACTCTTACTGTAAGCAAGAGGTCTAAGAAGGATAAAAGAAAGGGTCTATTGAGGGGCTGTTCATACAGTAGATGTTAAAAGTTCAATGACTCTGCCAGCTTTATTTCCCACTCCTGCACTAATGCGGGGGTGGAGGCAGTGGTAGCATTTACTGAGTAGGAGGCCAGCAGAACATGGAAATAGCCTGTCGACAGTGCATAAAAGACACACTGAAAACACTGCTTGCAGGAGGAGTGAAGCTTGTCAAAGTACTGCAGAGGCTGGGAAAGTGAAGAGAAGAGAAAGAGCAATTACAATCTGAACCTAACAATTCCTCAGCTAAATTTAACTTGAGAGGTGGAATATATCTGCAGCATGAAAACGATAGGCAAATGAATGCTCAGGTACAAAAAGACCCAACCTACACAGAACTTTAAACGGTCACTGTAAAAAAAAAATTCAATTTTCATATTAATTATCTGCTATTAACCTGAATATATTTCAATTGTGAACCTCCCAAATAAATAAATGGACTTAAGGCGGAATATGGAAATCTTAGGCTTAGAGCAGAACCTTTTATTTCCTGTTATAAATCAAAGTTAGTGAGGATTTATTAATGCCAAACTTCTCCAGAAATATTACTTAAAATTTTCCAGCTATGAATAATGAAAATTAAATAGTAACTTTCATTTACTTTTTAAAGTTTGAAATGAAATTCCTTACTAAGTCTTCCAAACTGTGTCAAGAGATATTTACACTGTACTATGTTCACACATAATTCCAAAATATATTACCTAAATATCTAAAATACATTATCCTAAAATATAAATACTTTATATGCACAAAAATGCATATCAAAATGTAATGTGACTATTTCTGGGTAAATAGATTAAAGTGATTTTTACTTTCTTCATGTCTTTCAGTATTAAATAGCTGAAATTTAAAAGAATATACATGTGTTACTTTTCCTTTTCACTTAAAAATGTCATCAAGACAGGACTTAATAGCCACCATAGTACAAATTCTGTTAAAAATAAAAATGCATAGAAATTCAAACAAAACAACAGGAAACCCTATTCCCCCTGCATTGTTTCACACACAACTGATTTACAATTATTTTGGCAAAAAAAAAATATATATATATATAACAAAAAACCCAAGTTGAAAACAGCTTTTGAAAGAGTTTATTCAGGTACTCCCTACTCTAATGAAGACTTTGGCAAGAGGAGTTGATCATGTACAAGGTCATTACTGAGATTCATGACCATGTGTATTACTTAGGGATACTGAGATTTGTGACCATTCATATTGAATATGATGTAGGGGTAAACCAACCTGTGTTTATGCTTTTCAAATCCAACTTTAAAATATAAAGCAGATTGATTATTCACATCAAGTACTCTAATATTACTATACTCTGCTGCCAAGTGGATAGACTCATGGATCACTCTACTGGCTCAAGACTAAAGCAACCATTCGAATCCCTTGTGGCAACCACCACTAGTTGATTATTCACTGAGATCTTCCTCTTTTCCTTACTAGCAAAGCACTGCTCTTATGTGGAATAGCAGTGTACCGTGCTAAAACGCTAGCTTCTTTGGAATCCCCTGCAGCTGGAGAAAGCATGTGGCACTGTCCTGACCAATGAGAAAGAAACTACTTCTGGAAAGCCTTGCCGTGCAGGCACTTTGTGCCTGCAGCCACCTTCTGCCTGCAATGTGACATGACACCACGTAACTCATCGTAAGAGCCATACTGCAACTATAGGACCACACACACCAAGACAAAAGTGACACATCTTCATGAATGTAAGAGCAGAAAGACAGATTTCCTGTTAGATGGGAGAAAGAAACTTCCATTTGGCTAATGTACAGTAGTCACAACTCTGGCATGTACAGTCAAATGCAATTCTACATGTATCTTCTTTTTTTTACAGCTGAAAAAACGAACCCAAAATCTGAAGGGAATTTGGTTAGACTTAAGAAGTCAAAAGCATCCCAAAGAAAAAGAAACGCAAGAAGGCAAGTGGGTGTTTGAGGAGGCCTTAAGTGAACAATACAAAGAAACAGAGGAAAACAACAGAATGGGAAGACTAGAGATCTGTTTAACAAAATTGGAAATACCAAGGGAACATGTCACGCAAAGATGGGCACAATAAAGGATAGAAATGGCAAGGACCTAGTGGAACCAGATGAGATTAAGAAGAGGTGGCAAGAATACACAGAACTATACGAAAAGGTCTTAAGGACGCAGATAACCACGATGGTGTAGTCACTCACCTAAAGCCAGACATCCTTAAGTGTGAAGTCAAGTGGGTCTTAGGAAGCATTACTATGAACAAAGCTAGTGGAGGTGATGGAATTCCAGTTGAACTATTTCAAATCCTAAAAGATGATGCTGTGAAAGTGCTGCACTCAATATGCCAGCAAATTTGGAAAACTCAGCAGTGGCCACAGGACTGGAAAAGGTCAGTTTTCATTCCAATCCCAAAGAAAGGCAACTCCAAAGAATGTTCAAACTACCAAACAGTTGTGCTCATTTCACATGCTAGCAAGGTAATGCTCAAAGTCCTTCAAACCAGGCTTCAGCAGTATGTAAACCAAGAACTTCCAGATGTACAAGCTAGATTTAGAAAAGGCAGAGGAAGGAGAGATCAAATTGCCAACATCTGCTGGATCACACACAAAGCAAGGGAATTCCAGAAAAATATCTACTTTTGCTTCATTGACTATGCTAAAGTCTTTGTGTGGATCACAACAAACTGTGGAAAATTCTTAAAGAGATAAGAATACCAGATCACCTTGCCTGTCTCTTGAGAAACCTGTATGCAGGCCGAGAAGCAACAGTTAGAACCGGATATGAAACAATGGACTGGTTCAAAATTAGGAAGGGAGTATGTCAAGGCTGTATTGTCAGCCTGCTTATTTAACTTATATGCAGAGTACATCATGCAAAATGCTGGGCTGGATGAAACACAAGCTGGAATCAAGACTGCTGGGAGGAACATCAACAACTTCAGATATGCAGAGGAACTAAAGAGCCTCTTGATGAAGGTGAGAGAGGAGAGTGAAAAAGCTGGCTTAAAACTCAACACTCAAAAAACTAAGAACATGGCATCTGGTCCCATTACTTCATGGCAAATAGATGGGGAAAAAGTGGAAACAGTGACAGGTTTTATTTTCTTGGGCTCCAAAATCACTGCAGATGACTGCAGACATGAAATTAAGAGACGCTTGCTCCTTGGAAGAAAAGCTATGACAAAGCTATACAACATACTAAAAAGCAGAGACATCACTTTCTTGACAAAAGTTCATATAATCAAAGCTATAGATTTTTCAGTAGTCATGTACAGATGTGAGAGTTGGACCATAAAGAAAGCTGAGTGCTGAAGAATTGATGCTTTCACATTGTGGTGCTGGAGAAGACTCTTGAGAGTCCCTTAAACAGCAAGGAGACCAAACCAGTCAATCCTAAAAGAAATCAATCCTGGATATTCACTGGAAGGACTGATACTGAAGCTGCAGCGCCAATACTTTGGCTACCTGATGTTTACAGCCAACTCATTGGAAAAGACCCTGATGCTGGGAAAGATTGAGGGCATGAGCAGAAGGGGGCAACAGAAGATGAGATGGTTGGATGGCATCACTGACTCAATGGACATGAGTTTGAGCAAACTCTGGGAGATTGTGAAGGACAGGAAAACCTGGCTTGCTGCAGTCAATGGGGTTGCAAAGAGTTAGACTCGACTTAGGGACTGAACAACAACAACAAAGAGCAGGACAAGGTAACACTTTTAAAAAGAAGTTATTCCAATTATACTTATCCAGTCATGAAGACTAATGGCATCTGTAGGAAAGAAGATGGTGAACTTTGGTGTAGTACTTCCTCCTGGTCAACAATTTCCTAAATCATCTCTAAACCTAAGTTCATATCTCAAAACAAACAAACAAAACCACTAATACTTAATGTCCAAAAACAAAAGCATTATAATCTGCTCTCTTTTGCAATTTTGACATGTGGTATTCATGAGCATCTTTTAAAAACATCTTATAAAAACATCTTTCTGGAGCCAGGGCAACTCAATGCCAGGTCAAGATCTAGCAGATATAAATGCAGTATTTACTGAAGTATTTAACTATCATAAAGAGTTGGTTGCCCTTAAACCACTTTTCTTCAACTGTGTTGGAAATGTAATTACCCTATTCCCTCTACAGAGATTACTTCAAGGAAAATCTCTATCTATAAGCACCATACTCTATCTAAGCAAATCAGCCACAGATCTAAGATGAAAATATTATATGAAGGCAGATAAACTTCAGAGAGCTAGAAAATATGTATTTTACTTGATACTCCACAGTAAACAAGGTACTATGAAGAATCCGTTTGCTTTGACCTCCAAAGATACTTAGTAAATATTTATGGGCTGAATGTATGAATGAACCCTAAGAGTAAGGAACACAGATCATACATCCCAGAGCAGATTCCTTTCAAGTTTA
>NW_024072449.1:0-5398 GCF_014754425.2 Oryx dammah
AGCTCAGCCCAGGTGAGGGGGCCACAGACCCTGATAGCACTGACCCTCTCCCAGGTCCCCAGTTGAGAAGATGAACACCTCCACTAAGAATGTTTATCAGCTTTCCTGTTTCGTGTCCTATTTGGGGCTATGCAGGAGCAGGGTTGTCTAAGAGGACAGAGAAGTGCACAGGGTGGAGGTCATCGTGTCCCAACGGTCTGCGTCCTCCCCGATGGACCATGGCCACTGGGGCAGGAGGCAACATCCAGCCAGCATTAAGGCACAGAAAGGAGGAGGGGACAGGAGGCAGCTTGTTAGAGTGAATAGAGCCCTAGACGAAGCTTGGAAGTTCCCAGGTTCCAGGCTGAGTGCTGTGTTTATAACTATGTGAGGATGATTGCTTTTCCTTATGTTAGTAACTGTTCTCACCTGTAAAATGGATGAAATAGTCTGTTGATGGTAGCTATAGGGATGGCATTTTGGAATATTTACAAGTAGACTGCAGAAAAAAGAAAGCCCTTCACTTTGTGGTGTTGGATAAGGTACTTGGCAGAGTTGGACTTGGCGCTGGGAAATGGTTTAAGCTGGAGCACTCACTCTCCAGAGAGACTTTCCCAGATAACATGCAAAAGCCACCTTGAAGAGCCAGGATGTTCCCAGATGGAGGGATGTGGGACGTGGTTGTTCTCCTTAGAGAAAGGAGGGCACCTTGTGAGACCTGAGAAGGTTTATAGAGCCTGTGTCTTTGGCAGAATCTGTGGCAGGATGGATGATACATTTGTAGAAGTGGAGATGGAAGGTGGACATGTGAGGTGATATAAAGAAGAAAAGACAAAATTTAAATGTTTGCCCAATGTCAAGCAGAAGGTGTCCTGAGGATGATCTACCAGTGTAGAAACAGACTGCCTGCTGGATCAGAAATCCCTGCTTGGGCAGTTGTTTAAAGACAATGCATTAAGACTTCCGTACGGTACTAACTCATACATAGACATTTATGACTCTGTGACCATATGAGTCCGTGTGTTTGCAGTAGGTGAAGTGACTAGGAGCTACTGGACATTTCTGATTTTGTTTGCAGAAATTTACGAAGATGAAGACGATGAACAAGCACAAGAAGAACTAACCCCCAGGTAACAATTAACTATCAGTTCAGTTCAGTCACTCAGTCACGCCCAACTCTTTGTGACCCACGGACTGCAGCACGCCAGGCCTCCCTGTCCATCACCAACTCCCAGAGTTTACTCAGACTCATGTCCATTGAGTCAGTGATGCCAACCGTGCCATCCTCTGTCGTCCCTTTCTCCTCCCTCCTTCAGTCTTTCACACCGTCAAAGTCTTTTAAAATGAGTCAGCTCTTCACATCAGGTGGCCTAAGTATTGGAGTTTCAGCTTCAATATCAGTCCTTCCAGTGACTATTCAGGACTGATTTCCTTTGGGATGGACTGATTCGGTTTCCTTGCAGACATAGGGACTCTCAAAAGTCTTCTCCAACATGAGAGTTCAAAACCATCAATTCTTCGGCACTCAGCTCTCTTTGTAGTCCAACTCTCACATCCATACACGACTACTGGAAAAACCATAGCCTTGACTACATGGAACTTTGTTGGCAAAGCAATGTCTCCACGTTTCAATATGTTGTCTAGTTTGGTCATAACTTTTCTTCCAAGGAGTAAGTATCTTTTAATTTCATGGCTGCAGTCACCATCTGCCGTGATTTTGAAACCCCCAAAATAAGTCTGCCACTGGTTCCACTGTCTCCCAAACTATGCCATGAAGTGATGGGACCAGATGCCATGGTCTTAGTTTTCTAAATGTTGACCTTTAGCCAACTTTTTCCACTCTCTTTCACTTTCATCAAGAGGCACTTCAGTTCTTCTTCACTTTCTGCCATAAGGGTGGTGTCATCTGCATATCTGAGGTTACTGATATTTCTCCCGGCAATCTTGATTCCAGCTTGTGCATTATCCAGCCCAGCGTTTCTCATGATGTACTCTGCATGTAAGTTAAAGAAGCAGGGTGACAATATACAGCCTTGATGTACTCCTTTTCCTATTTAGAACCAGTCCGTTGTTCCATGTCCAGATCTAACTATTACTTCCTAACCTGCATACAGATTTCTCAAGGGGCAGTCAGGTGGTCTGCTATTCCCATCTCTTTCAAAATTTTCCACAGTTTGTGGTGATGCACACAGTCAAAGGCTTTGGCATAGTCAATAAAGCAGAAATAGATGTTTTTCTGGAACTTTCTTGCTTTTTCCATGATCCAGCAGATGTTGGCAATTTGACCTCTGGTTCCTCTGCCTTTTCTAAAACTAGCTTGAACATCTGGAAGTTCACGGTTCATGTAGTGTTGCAGCCTGGCCAGGAGAATTTTGAGCATTTCTTTACTAGCGTGTGAGATGAGTGCAATTGTGCAGCAGTTTGAGAATTCTTTGGCCTTGCCCTTCTTTGGGATTGGAATGAAAACTGACCCTTCCAGTCCTGTGGCCACTGCTGAGCTTTCCAAATTTGCTGCAATATTGAGTGCAGCATTTTCACAGCATTATCTTTTAGGATTTGAAAGAGCTCAACTGGAATTCCATCACATCCACCAGCTTTGTTTATAGTGATGGTTCTTAAAGCCCACTTGACTTCACATTCCAGGATGTCTGGCTCTAGGTGAGTGATCACACCATCATGGTTATCTGGATTGTGAAACTCTCTTTTGTATAGTTCTTCTGTGTATTATTGCCACCTCTTATATCTTCTGCTCTGTGAGGTCTATACAATTTCTGTCCTTTATTGAGCCCATCTTTGCAGGAAATATTCCCTTTGTATCTCTCATTTTCTTGAAGAGATCTCTAGTCTTTCCCATTCCATTGTTTTCCACTATTTCTTTGCGCTGATCACTGAGGAAGGCTTTCTTATCTCTCCTCGCTATTCTTTGGAACTCTGCATTCAAATGGGAATATCTTTCCTTTTCTCCTTTGCTTTTCACTTCTCTTCTTTTCACAGTGATTGTAATGCATCCTCAGACAGCCATTTTGGTTTTTTGCATCTGTTTTTCTTGGGGATGGTCTTGATCCCTGTCTCCTGTACAATGGCACAAACCTCTGTCCATAGTTCATCAGGTACTCTATCAAATTTAGTCCCTTAAATCTATTTCTCACCTCCACTGTATAATCATAAGGGATTTGATTTAGGTCATACCTGAATGGTCTAGTGGTTTTCCCTACATGCTTCAATTTAAGCCTGAATTTGGCAATAAGGAGTTCATGATCTGAGCCACAGTCAACTCCCGGTCTTCTTGTTGCTGACTGTATAGAACGTCTCCACCTTTGGCTGCAAAGAATATAATCAATCTGATTTCCGTGTTGACCATCTAGTGATGTCCATGCGTAGAGTCTTCTCTTGTGTTGTTGGAAGAGGGTGTTGCTATGACCAGTGAGTTCACTTGGCAAAACTCTATCAGCCTTTGCCCTGCTTCATTCTGAACTCCAAGGCCAAATTCGCCTGTTACGCCAGGTGTTTCTTGACTTCCTACTTTTGCATTCCAGTCCCCTATAATGAAAAGGACATCTTTTATGGGTGTTAGTTCTAGAAGGTCTGGTAGGTCTTCATAGAACTGTTCAATTTCAGCTTCTTCAGCATTACTGGCCGGGGCATAGACTTGCATTACAGGGCTATTGAATGGTTTGCCTTGGAAACGAACAGAGATCATTCCGTCATTTTTCAGATTGCATCCAAGTACTATATTTTGGACTCTTCTGTTGACTATGATGGCTTCTCCATTTCTTCTAATGGATTCTTGCCCACAGTAGTAGATATAATAGTTATCTGAGTTAAATTCACCCATTCCAGTCCATTTTAGGTCACTGATTCCTAAAATGTTGATGTTCATTCTTCAAATCTCCTGTTTGACCACATCCAATTTGCCTTGAAACAGGGACCTAACATTCCAGTTTCCTATGCAATATTGTTCTTTACAGCATCAGACCTTGCTTCCCATCACCAGTCACATCCACAACGGGTGTTGTTTTTGCTTTGACTCTGTCTCTTTTGTGGAGTTATTTCTCCACTGATCTCCAGGAGCATATCGGGCACCTACCCACCTGGGGAGTTCATCTTTCAGTGTCCTATCTTTTTGCCTTTCATACTGTTCATGGGGTTCTCAAGGCTAGAATACTGAAGTGGTTTACCATTCCCTTCTCCAGTGGACCACATATTGTCAGAACTCTCCACCATGACCCTACACGGCATGGCTCATAGTTTCATTGAGTGAGACAAGGCTGTGGACCATGTGATTAGATTGGGTAGTTTTCTGTGATTGTGGTTTTCAGGCTGTCTATGAGGAGCTGGTAACGTGTAGGGAAAATATGGACAGGGTCACAAAAGAACAATTAGTAACTCAAGAGAGTCACTAAATATAACTAACTAAATATAAGCCAGAACTAAATATAAGCACAACTGCATATGGTATAATTTACTTCATTCAACCCACATGGAAATGTCCCTGTACTTGGTTGTCTGCTGTCTCTGTGTTACTTGTATGTATGACCCAAGGCGAATGCAGCACCCTTAGGATTTCATATACACACAGAGAGCATCTGTTCTCTTCTAAAGGAAGTCCAGGTGAGATAAATATCTATTTGTACACAGTTGTTTTAGATCCTTGGAAGGAAGGTAACTAGCAACGGAATTAGCAGACAAGCAACTAGAAAAATTAAACACCAGGACAACTGTCCAAAAAAAAAATTGGTAGTCTGTGACAATAGTAAGAGAAAGAGGCCTTGGAGGCCTTTCAATTCCTAAAGAGAAGGTAGAACATCTCAGAGAGTCTATAAAGCTTTAATATTTGTATTCACTTCACTGTGCATGCTGAATTGCTCAGGTGTTTCTGAATCTTTGTGACCCCCACGGACTGGAGCATGCCTCCTCTGTCCATTGCATTTTCCCATCGAGAATACGGGATGGGGCACCATTTCTTTCACCAAGGGATCTTCCTGCCCAGGGTTCGAAGCCGCATCTCTGCATTGGCAGGCAGATTCTTTACCACTGAGCCACCGGGGAGGCCCTTATTCACTTGGCTACTTCATCTTAAATTCAACATGGCTTAGGACCCAGGGGAAGCACCTGGTATGGAAATTCATTTGTGCTTCCTGTTCCTGAAAGGACCATCCTGGGATGATGGAGTATCCTTCCTCATGGAGGTTGGTGGCCGGTACGTTGGGTACCTTCTTGTCCCCCTCTCCCATCTCCAGACAGACACACTCCACTTCATAGAAGAGAGGACAGTTCCTTCTCTCTTTAAGGGGCCTGCTCTTTTGCTCTCTGTGACCACTCCCCATGCCTCCTGTCAAAACCAGCCAGAATGGTTGGGGTCAGGTCTTCTTCATTTAATTTTCTGTCATTCCTTTCCCATCTGACACAGCATGGAGCT
>NW_024072450.1:0-768 GCF_014754425.2 Oryx dammah
ACTGGTGTGAAGTGGTACCTCATTGTGGTTTTGATTTGCATTTCTCTTATAATGAGTGATGTTGAGCATCTTTTCATGTGTTTGTTAGCCATCCGTATGTCTTCTTTGGAGAAATGTCTATTTAGTTCTTTGGCCCATTTTTTTATTGGGTCGTTTATTTTTCTGGAATTGAGCTGCAGGAGTTGCTTGTATATTTTTGAGATTAGTTGTTTGTCAGTTGCTTCATTTGCTATTATTTTCTCCCATTCGGAAGGCTGTCTTTTCACTTTGCTTATGTTTTCCTTTGTTGTGCAGAAGCTTTTAATTTTAATTAGATCCCATTTGTTTATTTTTGCTTTTATTTCCAGAATTCTGGGAGGTGGATCATAGAGGATCCTGCTGTGGTTTATGTCAGAGAGTGTTTTGCCTATGTTCTCCTCTAAGAGTTTTATAGTTTCTGGTCTTACATTTAGATCTTTAATCCATTTTGAGTTTATCTTTGTGTGCGGTGTTAGAAAGTGATCTAGTTTCATTCTTTTACAAGTGGTTGACCAGTTTTCCCAGCACCACTTGTTAAAGAGATTGTCTTTACTCCATTGTATATTCTTGCCTCCTTTGTCAAAGATAAGGTGTCCATATGTATGTGGATTTATCTCTGGGCTTTCTATTTTGTTCCATTGATCTATATGTCTGTCTTTGTGCCAATACCATACTGTCTTGATGACTGTGGCTTTGTAGTAGAGCCTGAAGTCAGGCAAATTGATTCCTCCAGTTCCATTCTTCTTTCTC
>NW_024072450.1:868-1826 GCF_014754425.2 Oryx dammah
TTGTAGTAGAGCCTGAAGTCAGGCAAATTGATTCCTCCAGTTCCATCCTTCTTTCTCAAGATTGCTTTGGCTATTCGTGGTTTTTTGTATTTCCATACAAATCTTGAAATTATTTGTTCTAGTTCTGTGAAAAATATCGCCGGTATCTTGATAGGGATTGCATTGAATTTGTAAATTGCTTTGGGTAATATACTCATTTTCACTCTATTGATTCTTCCGATCCATGAGCATGGTATATTTCTCCATCTATTAGTGTCCTCTTTGATTTCTTTCATCAGTGTTTTAAAGTTTTCTGTATATAGGTCTTTAGTTTCTTTAGGTAGATATATTCCTAAGTATTTTATTCTTTTTGTTGCAATGGTGAATGGAATTGTTTCCTTAATTTCTTCTTCTACTTTCTCATTATTAGTGTATACGAATGCAAGGGATTTCTGTGTGTTGATTTTATATCCTGCAACTTTACTATATTCATTAATTAGCTCTAGTAATTTTCTGGTAGAGTCTTTAGTGTTTTCTATGTAGAGGATCATGTCATCTGCAAACAGTGAGAGTTTTACTTCTTCTTTTCCAATTTGGATTCCTTTTATTTCTTTTTCTGCTCTGATTGCTGTGGCTAAAACTTCCAGAACTATGTTGAATAGTAGTGGTGAAAGTGGGCACCCTTGTCTTGTTCCTGACTTAAGGGGAAATGCTTTCAATTTTTCACCATTGAGGATAATGTTTGCTGTGGGTTTGTCATATATAGCTTTTATTATATTGAGGTATGTTCCTTCTATTCCTGCTTTCTGGAGAGTTTTTATCATAAATGGATGTTGAATTTTGTCAAAGGCCTTCTCTGCATCTATTGAGATAATCATATGGTTTTTATTTTTCAATTTGTTAATGTGGTGAATTACATTGATTGATTTGCGGATGTTGAAGAATCCTTGCATCCCTGGGATAAAGCCCACTTGGTCAT
>NW_024072450.1:1926-5397 GCF_014754425.2 Oryx dammah
AAGGCCTTCTCTGTATCTATTGAGATAATCATATGGTTTTTATTTTTCAATTTGTTAATGTGGTGAATTACATTGATTGATTTGCAGATGTTGAAGAATCCTTGCATCCCTGGGATAAAGCCCACTTGGTCATGGTGTACGATCTTTTTAATGTGTTGTTGGATTCTGATTGCTAGAATTTTGTTGAGGATTTTTGCATCTATGTTCATCAGTGATATTGGCCTGTAGTTTTCCTTTTTTGTAGTATCTTTGTCAGGTTTTGGTATTAGGGTGATGGTGGCCTCATAGAATGAGTTTGGAAGTTTCCCTTCCTCTGCAATTTTCTGGAAGAGTTTGAGTAGGATAGGTGTTAACTCTTCTCGAAATTTTTGGTAGAATTCAGCTGTGAAGCCGTCTGGACCTGGGCTTTTGTTTGCTGGAAGATTTCTGATTACAGTTTCAATTTCCGTGCTTGTGATGGGTCTGTTAAGATTGTCTATTTCTTCCTGGTTTAGTTTTGGAAAATTGTATTTTTCTAAGAATTTGTCCATTTCTTCCAGGTTGTCCATTTTATTGACATATAATTGCTGGTAGTAGTCTCTTATGATCCTTTGTATTTCTGTGTTGTCTGTTGTGATCTCTCCATTTTCATTTCTAATTTTATTGATTTGATTTTTCTCTCTTTGCTTCTTGATGAGTCTGGCTAATGGTCTGTCAATTTTATTTATCCTTTCAAAGAACCAGCTTTTGGCTTTGTTGATTTTTGCTATGGTCTCTTTTGTTTCTTTTGCATTTATTTCTGCCCTAATTTTTAAGATTTCTTTCCTTCTGCTAACTCTGGGGTTCTCTAATTCTTCCTTTTCTAGTTGCTTTAGGTGTAGAGTTAGGTTATTTATTTGACTTTTTTCTTGTTTCTTGAGGTATGCCTGTATTGCTATGAACTTTCCTCTTAGCACTGCTTTTATAGTGTCCCACAGGTTTTGGGTTGTTGTGTTTTCATTTTCATTAGTTTCTATGCATATTTTGATTTCTTTTTTGATTTCTTCTGTGATTTGTTGGTTATTCAGAAGCGTGTTGTTCAGCCTCCATATGTTGGAATTTTTAATAGGTTTCCTCCTGTAATTGAGATCTAATCTTAGTGCATTATGGTCAGAAAAGATGCTTGGAATGATTTCGATTTTTTTGAATTTATCAAGGTTATATTTATGGCCCAGGATGTGATCTATCCTGGAGAAGGTTCCATGAGCACTTGAGAAAAAGGTGAAATTCATTGTTTTGGGGTGAAATGTCCTATAGATATCAATTAGGTCTAACTGGTCTAATGTATCATTTAAAGTTTGCGTTTCTTTGTTAATTTTCTGTTTAGTTGATCTGTCCATATGTGTGAGTGGGGTATTAAAGTCTCCCACTATTATTGTGTTGTTGTTAATTTCCCCTTTCATACTTGTTAGCATTTGTCCTACATATTGCGGTACTCCTATATTGGGTGCATATATATTTATAATTGTTATATCTTCTTCTTGGATTGATCCTTTGATCATTATGTAGTGGCCTTCTTTGTCTCTTTTCACAGCCTTTGTTTTAAAGTCTATTTTATCGGATATGAGTATTGCCACTCCTGCTTTCTTTTGGTCTCTATTTGCATGGAATATCTTTTTCCAACCCTTCACTTTCAGTCTGTATGTGTCCCTTGTTTTGAGGTGGGTCTCTTGTAAGCAGCATATAGAGGGTTCTTGTTTTTGTATCCAATTGGCCAGTCTTTGCCTTTTGGTTGGGGCATTCAATCCATTTACGTTTAAGGTAATTATTGATAAGTATGATCCCGTTGCCATTTGTTTTATTATTTTGGGTTCGGGTTTATACTCCCTTTTTGTGTTTCCTGTCTAGAGACTATCCTTTAGAATTTGTTGGAGAGCTGGTTTGGTGGTGCTGAATTCTCTCAGCTTTTGCTTGTCTGTAAAGCTTTTGATTTCTCCTTCGTATTTGAATGAGATCCTTGCTGGGTATAGTAATCTGGGCTGTAGGTTATTTTCTTTCATCACTTTAAGTATGTCTTGCCATTCCCTCCTGGCCTGAAGAGTTTCTATTGAGAGATCAGCTGTTATCCTTATGGGAATCCCCTTGTGTGTTATTTGTTGTTTTTCCCTTGCTGCTTTTAATAGTTGTTCTTTGTGTTTGATCTTTGTTAATTTGATTAATATGTGTCTTGGGGTGTTTCGCCTTGGGTTTATCCTATTTGGGACTCTCTGGGTTTCTTGGACTTGGGTGATTATTTCCTTCCCCATTTTAGGGAAGTTTTCAACTATTATCTCCTCAAGGATTTTCTCATGGTCTTTCTTTTTGTCTTCTTCTTCTGGGACTCCTATAATTCGAATGTTGGAGCGTTTCATATTGTCCTGGAGGTCTCTGAGATTGTCCTCATTTCTTTTAATTCGTTTTTCTTTTTTCCTCTCTGATTCATTTATTTCTACCATTCTGTCTTCTATTTCACTAATCCTATCTTCTGCCTCCGTTATTCTATTATTTGTTGCCTCCAGAGTGTTTCTGATCTCATTTATTGCATTATTCATTGTATATTGACTCTTTTTTATTTCTTCTAGGTCCTTGTTGAACCTTTCTTGCATCTTCTCAATCCTTGTCTCTAGGGTATTTATCTGTGATTCCATTTTGACTTCAAGATTTTGGATCATTTTCACTATCAATATTCGGAATTCTTTCTCAGGTAGATTCCCTATCTCTTCCTCTTTTGTCTGGTTTGGTGGGCATTTCTCCTGCTCCTTTACCTGTTGGGTATTCCTCTGTCTCTTCATCTTGGTTATATTGCTGCGTTTGGAATGGCCTTTTTATATTCTGGTAATTTGTGGAGTTCTCTTTATTGTGGAGCTTCCTCACTGTGGGTGGGGTTGTATCAGTGGCTTGTCCAGGTTTCCTGGTTAGGGAAGCTTGTGTTGGAGGTCTGGTGGGTGGAGCTGGGTTTCTTCTCTCTGGAGTGCAGTGGAGTGACCAGTAATGAGTTATGAGACGTCTAAAGTTTTGGAGTAACTTTGAACTGCCTGTATATTGAGGCTCAGGGGTGTGTTCCTGTGTTGCTGGAGAATTTGTGTGATATGTCTTGCTCTGGAACTTGTTGGCCCTTGGGTGGAGCTTTGTTTCAGTGTAGGTTTGGAGGCATTTGATGAGCTCCTATTGCTTAATGTTCCCTGAATTCAGGAGTTCTCTGATGTTCTCAAGCTTTGGACTTAAGCCTCCTGCTTCTGGTTTTCGGTTTTATTTTTACAGTGGTCTCTAGACTTCTCCATCTATACAGCACCAATGATATAGTATCTAGGCTAAAGATGAAAGGTTTCTCCACATTGAGGGGCACCCAGAGAGGTTCACTGGGTTACATGGAGAAGAGAAGAGGGAGGGGGTAGTTAGAGGTGACTGGAATGAGATGCGGTGAGAACAAGAGAGGAGAGAGCAAGCTAGTCAATAGTCACTTCCTTATGTGCG